>NW_013666590.1:321231-331894 GCF_000517525.1 Limulus polyphemus | reverse complement strand
AATAATAACGCGTTACCATGCTAATGAACAAATCAAAATTATTGTATTCAGGTTTAATAATAACGCGTTACCATGCTAATGAACAAATCAAAATTATTATATTCAGGATTAATAATAACGCGTTACCATGCTAATGAACAAAACAAAATTATTGTATTCAGGTTTAATAATAACGCGTTACCATGCTAATGAACAAATCAAAATTATTGTATTCAGGTTTAATAATAACGCGTTACCATGCTAATGAACAAATCCTTTGTTCATTAGCATGGTAACGTGTTATTATTAACCCTGAATACAATAATTTTACAAAATTATTATATTCAGGGTTAATAATAACGTGTTACCATGCTAATGAACAATACAAAATTATTATATTCAGGGTTAATAATAACGCGTTACCATGCTAATTCAATTGTATATTAAATATCGCTGGATTTGGCTATTCACGTCTGCACTGAAGTGTGCTTGACCCAAGTTAGAAAATATCAAATAGAGGAAAATAAAGTAAATAACGAGGGGAAAAAAGATATAGTAACACTAAATTCTGGTTGTATGGGTAAATAAAGAAGCATTTTTTGAATGATAAGCACTATCAGTGTATCTGTATATGCACTAAGTTGGATCGCCCTAAAATAGGATTCATGTTTAATCCGTTAACATGCTAATGAACAAAACAAAATTATAATATTCAAAAAGGAGCTTAGGTACAAATACAATGATTATGACAATGGAAGAACAATACACAACATTCATATATAAGAACCAGTTTAAAGGGCTCGAGAGCTGGCTAGATGAAGTAAAGTTAAAGAAGGATCTTAACAAAGAACAGTAGAAGCTACCCCAGTGGTATTGTATGAGAAGTTATCTTCTTAATAATAAACACTTTTGTTAGCATTCTTTCTCAATCAATATTAACACACTCAGATTTTAAGTAATAAAAAGTATAATTAGTTTATTGCTGCTTGCAAACATGTTTAATATTTTCACTGTAAACTTATGTACATATTTACAAACCCAATGGCATCTTTACTCTAACACAAAAAATAAACAGGTATGCCTACTTTGAGGTGTGGTGTTCTTCTTCCATCAGTAAGAACAGCACTGATGTTATTTATTCGACTTGGGATTAACGATCGACAGCGAGGTGGCGGAGGGGGCTTAGGTGGTCTAGCTGGACGGCTATCCTCACAAGAGAAATCTTGTGATAAACGTGTTATGTTTTCAGTGGATGATGTACTAACTGTGGAGCCCCCTGTTGACGATCTTGGTTTTTGTACATCGGTAAAACTTGGTGTCTGGAAAGAAATATTCTGGAAGTTTTATATTAATTGATATAAAGCATTAAACATTTTATGTTGAGATATATTCTTTAGCATGATCGTGTAAAGGGTAGGCTCGTGAAAGTTTTTTTATGTTACTTATTGCTACCATGTACTTGATCATAAAGAAGTTGATATATCATGAAAAAAACTTAACTTGTTTTCATGTTACTTATTGCCATCATGTACTTGATTATAAAGAAGTTGATATATCATTAAACAAACTTAACTTGTTTTCATTTTACTTATTCTCTTTGGAAAGAAAGTAGGAAAAACTAATAATGTTTTATTTTTAGATTCTTCTGAAAATAAGAAATACACATTTAAAACTATTGATATTCTTATTAATTTACAGTAAAACTATGAAAATTCTTCTATTTAATTCAGCGTAAATAACTGTCTTAACATTTTTAGAATTTTAGTTTTTCTGAGGTTTCTCTCTAGCTTAACTTCAAATGTTTCGTATAGAAACGTTTCTCTCTTTTGTGACGAGTCTAAACATATCTGAAGTATTGTTATTATACTAAACTATGATATTAATAGACAATCATACCTTCCCAGGTTCTACACTACAACTTGTAGAATCAAGAATTAGTCCATTAATAACTTCATAAGAATTTGCTTGATCATATGTTTGGTCATCACGGTGGCTAGCATCCTTAGCTGTGTCAGACACAACTGGTGGTGATACACATACATCGAGGTTCTGAGATGTTTGCCATTTTTCTTCTTCTTGGCTTCGGTTTACCATATCCATTGGATGTATTATTTCTAACTTTAGCTTTGTTCTGTCAAATTCATTTTGCTTCCACGCTTTAGGGTTGGGTGCTAATAGGTCACTTTTGTCAGTAAGGGTGTCTCCTGAGTAAGGATCTTTCCCTCGTTTCAGAAATTTTTTCAATGAGAATTTTCCTTTTTTACTTTTAGTGGAGTCTTCCGGGTTATTGTTGTGAGCTTTTGAACGAGAATACGTAGATGTAAAAGTGGTGCTTTTTATTTTTCCTTCAGTTAAAAATATATTTCTACAAGGCTCATTTTTTTTAATCGGAGTTCCAGAAGAAACTGAGGCCGTTTGAGCAGATAGATTAACCGATATTCTTTCTTCATCATTTTCTTCACCAGCAGAAAGTATGGTAGATGCTTGTCCTTCCTGAGTACTGATTAAGATTTCCGGAATTTTCGGAGGAGGGGGAGCGTGGCGTTTAGCTACACTGTTGAACCTAACTTGCTCTAGTTCCACAGCCAGAGCAGCGAGCTTAGAGTTTCGACTGACGTCAGATTTGTGATTTGTCGAAAGATCTGACATGTCGTATGTATTACTGATTTCCTGATAAATGTTGCTCTCTGCATAATGGTTCACAGGCGAAACAGCAACTTGAGGTTTCTCGACAGGTGGAGAGCATGGTAGTTCAGGCTTGGTCACTGTTGAGTATATTGGCTGTTCAATATTAACGTTCACGTCAACAGTATTGCTATCCCTAAACTCCGATTCAGGACTGACCGTTCTGACACTTTGAGGGTGGAGAATTTGCACACTTGCTGGTTTTTTTGGAACTTGTGGTTTGTTTTTTAATGGTTCGGGCTTCTTATTTCTTTTTTCGTCAGAACTATTATTCATGGAAGAAAATGAGGTGTCTTGTAGTATCTCCATTGTGCCTGACTTATCATTGAACAGTTTGTTCGTGTCATCAGACAATGACTGTTCTTGTATATCCTTGGATATTTCAGAAGGAAATTTTACCTCTGATATTTTCTCCGATGATGGACTTTTATTGGACTCAAATAGATCGATATCAGGTGTACATGTGGAAGTTTGTGTAATTTCAGAATTTTTGTTTTCGGTTGTATTTATATCAAGAAATGATGACTCAGATGTCGATATGTCCACCTTTGTCGGATCCGAGTTCCTTTCACATAAATCTTGTTTTCCTATCAAATCTCTGTCGATGGATTCAGTGTTTCCTGATTCACAATGATCGTTTATATTTGAAAAAATACCATCCGTATCTGCGTCTGCTAACAAACATTCGCTGGTATTTGATTTATCTATAGACACACATGTGCCAGTGGATGTTGAAGACTGAGAGACTTCACTTGACAAACTGGAACATGAATGGGTATCGTTGAGCTCTTGACTGTTTTCTTTACTTGTATCTAAAACATTTTGATCTTCTGTTGTTGAAACAACTGGGGCCTCATCCTTCTCTGAATTAATCTTCTTTTCTTTTAAGATGTCTTCGTCCTCATTCAAGTTCGATGTGATTAGACCAAAATCACACATCTTTGATTCAGAAACAGTTTTAATTAGCTTTTTCTCTTCACTCATGTTTGTATTAGATTCGAACTGCTTTTGTAGTGGTGCCACTGGCTGTATTCTATCATGGTTCTCTGTACTGCTCCAAGGCACCTCGCGAAAGAATGGCTTTACTGATGCTCTTAGTGGCGGATCTCGTCGACGCTGGGGAACCGTCCCATAAGGCTGTTTGGAAGAGTGTGAGCTATTTTTGTCTGTTGGCCTCTCACACTGGGTCGATGAGGCAGAGATATTTTTATCAGTCTGGGACACTTCCAAATGTTCTTCACTGTATCCGTTTGTGCCATTCACGAGTCCATTCAACACGGAAGTAGTTGGTGTTTTCACGGGTTCTTTACAGCGGAGATTGGCATAGTTGGCATTAAATGTAGTATTTTCCTTGGTAATTTTAGTTATAGCTTTGTCTTCTTCTGTAACGTCGAAAAATTCTAAGTTTATATCTCCTTCATCAGAAGAAGTTTCCCATTCATCATCAGAAACAAAATCGTTTCCTCCGTAACCTATCACTTCTGGACCGTCTAGAAAAGCAACACCCGACTTTCCACCTGACTCATTCTTCTTTCCTGGAGTACGCAAAATCCCAGACATTTGTTTATTTAGTAATTCCGTACTGCAGTGGCCATTCAAGTAATCATTGATGTGACTATTTTTCAGAGATATGTTTCTATCTGAAATCGTACTAGCATTGACTTCTTCTGAGGTAGAAGTAATTCTTAGATGTTTACCATTATAACCATTTTCTAATTTAAACGGTTTTGGACTGTCTAAATCTCTGCGTTCAGTTAAAGATGTTTTCCAAGTGGTAGGTTTAAGTAAACACCTGGACTGATAAACTGTAGTTGCCTGAGAAATATATCTGGGGGTGTCATTTAGCCTTAAGTGAGAAAAGACGTGGTTTTTCTGATTGTTGGTGAGTTCTTCAACGTGATCAGCTAAAGACTTGAAACAGTTGGAGCAGAGGTCTTTCTTCCAAGTATTCTGGACAAAGTTCTGGCAGATGACAGACATCTTTCTCTTTTTGTGTGGTCTAAACGCTGTAAAACAATAATAACCATTAAGCCTTGAAAGCATAAGAAAGAGACAAGAACTAGGTAATACATTACTCAATACAATACAGTATAATTAAAAAACAGTTTTTATACATCTAACAGGTTTCTGTTGCGTTTCCTTCGTAATATTATACTTAGCAACTTTCATGGCTGACTATATTTTTCTTAATGGAGGTTAATATTGAATGTTTTGTTTGTTTCTTGTTAAGCATAAGGTTACACAATGGGCGATATGTACTTTGTTCACCGCAGGTATCGAAACATGATTGTTAACGTCATTATCTTGAACAAGAATTTTTTGTTAACAGGATAACTTTTCAGGAATCCGCCTAATGTTTAACATACATGTATAAATGAATCAGGAAAAAAAAACAATTCAAGAAGTCTAAATAAAGACAGGAAAATATTCTATTCTTGTATATACACAGAATTTTCACAGTCACTTTAACTTAAACACACGCTATAATTCGCAATGATTTACACAGTTTACTTACTTGTATATAACTTAACATGGGAAATTCAGTGAAATGAGTATTTGGATCATTTGTTGACAGTTTTTATCAATCTACAGGACATAACATAAATTCAAAGTTGATTCTATAGGATGAATGTACTTGTGTTGCCACTTCTATAAACGGATCAGGTGACACACAACGAATAAATATTTGTATGTTTAAATAAAACTAACATATTAATATACAAACAATAACTCTGTTGTTTTATATATTTACCCCCCCCCCCCGGTATATTTTAAAGAGCTAATACACGTTCATAAGTATTGAATGATTCGTGTGCTGCATATATATATAATGTGTTCACTTATACTGGCAAAAACAATTCTGTTTAGAAACTTTACACCTTTCGTGGATCGAATGTGTGGTGATTTAGCACAAAACGAATATAATAAAGGTAAAACATAGACACACACATACACGTATATTCCAATAATAAAGGTAAAACATAGAGACACACAAACAATTCTTATAATAAAAGTAAAACATATATATACACACATTCCAATAATAAAGGTAAAACATATATATACACACATTCTAATAATAAAGGTGATAAAAGGACACACACACATATTCTAATGATAAAGGAGAAACATAGACACACCCATACATATTCTAATAATAAAGGTAAAACACAGACATAGATATGTATTCTAATAATACATTTAAAACATAAACACACTCACACATAATCTAATAATAAAGGTATAACATATATATACACACACAGTTTCTAATAATAAGATAAAACAAAGAGACACACTCACATCCTAATAATAAAGGTAAAATATAGACATACAAACATTCTAATAATAAAGGTAAAACATAGACACACACATATTCTAATAATAAAGGTAAAACATAACACACACGGATGCTCTAGTAATAAAGGTAAAACAAAAACACACATTATCTAATAATAAATATAAATTATGGACACACACATACATATTTTAATAATAAAGGTTAAACATAGACACACACACGGATGTTCTAATAATAAAGATCAAACAGAAACACACACATTATCTAATAATAAAGATGAAACATAAACACACACAGACATGCTAATGATAAAGGTAAAACACAGACACAAACACATATTCTAATAACAAGAGTAAAACCTAGACACATAAACATATTCTAATAATAAAGGTTAAACATAGACACACATTGATGTTCTAATAATAAATATAAAACAGAGACACACACACACACACATACCCTAATAATAAAGGTAAACATAGACATACACACGGATGTTCTAATAATAAAGATAAACCATAGACACACACATACATATTTTAATAGTAAAGGTTAAACCTAGACACACACATACTCTAATAATAAAGTTAAAACATAGACACACAACAAATTATAATAATAAAGGTAAAAGATAGACACATCCACACATATTATAATGATAAAGGTGAAACATAAACACACACACATATGCTAATGGTAAAGTTAAAACATAGACACAAACACATATTCTAATAATAAAAGTAAAACCTAGACACATAAACATATTCTAATAATAGAGGTAAACATCGAAACACAAAGATGTTCTAATAATAAATGTAAAACATAGACATAGAAACATGTTCTTATAATAAAGGTAAAACATAGAGACACACAAACAATTCTTATAATAAAGGTAAAACATATATATATATATATACACACACATTCCAATAATAAAGGTAAAACATATATATACACACACATTCCAATAATAAAGGTAAAACATATATATATACACACACACATTCTAATAATAAAGGTGATAAAAGGACACACACACATATTCTAATGATAGAGGAGAAACACAGACACACCCATACATATTCTAATAATAAAGGTAAAACACAGACATAGATATGTATTCTAATAATACATTTAAAACATAAACACACTCACACATAATCTAATAATAAAGGTATAACATATATATACACACACAGTTTCTAATAATAAGGTAAAACAAAGAGACACACTCACATCCTAATAATAAAGGTAAAACATAGACACACAAACATTCTAATAATAAAGGTAAAACATAGCCACACAGAAATTCTAATAATAAATATAAAACTTAGACACACAAACATGTTCTAATAATAAAGATATAACTTAGACACTGAAACATGTTCTAAAAATAAAGGTAAAACATAGACACACACACATATTCCAATAATAAAAATAAAAAACAGACACACAAATTATTATAATAATAAAGGTGTACACAGACACACAAATACATATTTTAATAATAAAGGTTAAACACAGACACACACATACATATTTTAATAATAAAGGTTAAACACAGACACACACACATACATATTTTAATAATAAAGGCAAAACATAGAAACACAAAGAATTCTAATAATAAAGATAAAAGATAGACACACCCACACATATTATAATGATAAAGATGAAACATAAACACACCCACACATTCTAATAATAAAGGTAAAACACAGAGAAACACACACATTATAATAATAAAGGTAAAACATAGACATATACACATTATCTAATAATAAATATAAAACATAGACACACAAATACATATTTTAATAATAAAGGTTAAACATAGACACACACATACATATTTTAATAATAAAGGTTAAACATAGACACACACACATATTCTAATAATAAAGGTAAAACATAGAAACACAAAGAATTCTAATAATAAAGATAAAAGATAGACACACCCACACATATTATAATGATAAAGATGAAACATAAACACACCCACATTATCTAATAATAAATATAAAACATAGACACACAAATACATATTTTAATAATAAAGGTTAAACACAGACACACACACACATACATATTTTAATAATAAAGGTTAAACATAGGCACACACACATATTCTAATAATAAAGATAAACAATAGACACACCCACACATATTCTAATGATAAAGGTGAAACATAAACACATCCACACATTCTAATAATAAAGGTAAAACACAGAGAAACACACACATTCTAATAATAAAGGTAAAACATAGAGACACTCACACACATATTCTAATGATAAAGGTGAAACATAAACACATCCACACATTCTAATAATAAAGGTAAAACCACACATTCTAATAATAAAGGTAAAACACAGAGAAACACACACATTCTAATAATGAAGGTAAAACACAGAGACACAGACACATTATAATAATAAAGGTAAAACTTAGACACACCCATACATATTCTAATAATAAAGGTAAAACATAGACACAAATATGTTCTAATAATAAAGGTAAGATAAAACATAGGCACACAAACACATGTTCTACAAATAAAGGTAAAACATAGACACTCACATATATTATAGTAATAAAGATTTCGAAGAATAAAGGTAAAACTTAGAGTCGCAGATATATTATAATAATTAAGGTAAATCATAGATACAAAACATTACTTATTTATTTAAGAGTGGCAGTTGTCAGTAATATTAGGGCACAGAAGTGGCTAAGTGGTTAATATATTACGCTTAGGATCCAAGGTTTGAGATGTAATGCTTCGAAACCCTCTTTGCACTTTCAACTGTGTGTATGCTATAACAGTAATAAACAATCCCAGTATTCGGTTAAGAATAGTCGGTTGTATGCCTGAACTCAGAGTTTAGCTCACTGATTCATCTGGTGTAGAACAAATAATTAATCTTACATTATAAAAACTTAAGAAAAGATGGATAATATATATATATAACATATTTTATGAAAGAGTAGAAAAACGTGTTTGTAAAGACAAATAAAAATCATTATAATCATTAAGTTAATTTCGGAACTTCATTCTGAGTATTCAAGAAATTCAACTAAAATTAATTACATACCTTAAATTCTTCTGTGTAAAACATTACTATGTTCGGTAACATGTTTTTAATCGATTAACGATGGGCAACAACAAATGAAGACAATGAGCTACATATTACATTACTTTGAACATATTTAACCAGGACTTATCGAGACCCTAAAGGAGAATAAACCTAGTCTCTGTAAGTCTACAAACGTCAATAACCGTCATGGTTCGCTATCTGTTTTTATCCAGTGGCGAAGATTCTGTTAAAGGGAGGAGCAACAAAGCGAAAAAATAGATTCGAGTTACAAGTTTACCAATGAATAAGTTTGTGAAATTCACACTCGTACATAATTTTGATTATACTCTCCGTAAGTAAACATTAATTTCTTTTTTCCATGCTTGTAAATCACCATGAATTGTTTAAGTATCTTATAGAAACTACAGTGTGCCTACACACAACATATTTTAATATCACTTGACATGTGTCACAGATTAGTACTTTGGTTGCAATTGTATAATGGGGTTGTTCCCCCCAAAGGCGGTATAACGAGAGGGGGGAGGGCAAGAGAAGCAGTTACCCAACATTTTTTTTTCTGTGGGATATAATATACAAATTACATTCACAGTAATTAATTCAGACTTTTTGCCCCTTGATATTTTGGTCCCAAATTCCACCCATGTTCCACCTATAGTAAAATTGGTGAACTAAAGTATTGCGCATCGGTTAGATACTTAAAATTTAACCAACAAAGTACTTAAACCTAACGAAGCGTTTATGCTGAACATGACATTAAACACGTTAGGTGAAAGCAATTATATTCCAGGTTTGTCATTTTAAGTGATAGGTAACGTAAATTTTACAAAGTAAAATTATAGTATTTGAAATTTCTAAAAAATCTTGAAAATCTTTTGCTTGTATTCTCATAATTTTCGCTTAAAGATTACCTGCACATAGTGGCCCCTAATTTTACTTAAATAGACATATAAAGCAGACTGAATATCTAGAATACCTCTCATTTTAACTCTAATAAAATCTAATTACGAAATAACTCAAGTTTCTTATTTATTTATTTTTTTGAGGTTATGCGATTTACGTGACTATAAGTAAAAACTCAGTAGTCTTTGCGAAAAACATAGTAGATCGTGGAAATCTAAGGATTCCGAAAACTTAAATTATTTTTTGCTGGTATTAGATTACTTTGTTTATTCTTGCAGACTGCAATGTTATATATATATATATAGGGGTATTTATGCGAAATAAACAAAATAAAAGGAAAAACAGTAAAACCTTAAAACAGGTGCTAAATAAAAGATAATTTTGAACGTTTTTGTCATTGAGCATATAACATTAAAAGTTTAAGTATACTTACGTCTACTTCATAACATTCTAGTTGGGATCTATATGTAACAGAATTTGTAAGCAGATTGTTTCTTTTTTATATTTACATTGGGCTTATTGAAGAAATAAAGTTATGTAAGAAATTTAACTCAAAACACGGTCTGTATTCTAGAACACGTTTCACAGTAAAGAGCTCACGTGTTCCTATAACATACTGTTACGACAGCGGAAGGCACGTGAAACTAGTAACACGTCATGAGATTCTAGAAGGATCATGTCTGTTCCTGGCAACTCTAGTCTT
>NW_013666590.1:307877-321058 GCF_000517525.1 Limulus polyphemus | reverse complement strand
AGGATCTGGGAACCTCACGAACGTCCCAGCGTTTGCTAGACGCCCTCTATTTTAGTATATAAGCCGGCAGAAAAATTGATAAGGGGATAATCGAGTCAAGCCGTAAGTAAACTGTGTAAATCATTGTGAATTATAGCGTGTGTTTAAGTTAAAGTGACTGTGAAAATTCTGTGTATTGCAAAGTTGTATTGAGGAAGAATAAACTAGTTTTATTTAAGAAAGGGCCTGTATCGCTGAAGTTCCTGGGGAAAATTTTTTACGGGAAATTAACAAACGACCAGAGACGTAACAATACATTCAGAATCTCTGTTACAGGTGCTCTTGCTTTTATACAAACAATGCGCAACCACCACGTTGGACTAATTTAGTACTATGCCAGTCGTCGACACTGGCTAAAGCAAGTATTGTGTGGTACATTCTTCTTTAATTTTATGCATAAATTACAGAGGAATAGGTGATTAGTATTAAAATGTTTTGGTGTAAAATTAAAGTTGATCAGTTATGAAGAACTAAAATGCTAAGTAGGCTAAGCATGGCCTGATGAGTAGGGCGCTTGACTCGCAACCTGTGGGACGTGGATTCGAATTCCAGTCACCTAACAAGCTCGCCATTTCAGCCGTGGGGCATTGCAAAGTGACGGTCAGTATCACTACTGATTGGTAAAGAGTTGACAGTGAGTGGCGCTACCTTCTCTCTAATCTCTCACTACTAAATTATGGACGGCTACCAGGTAAAACTGTCCAAAAAACAACTAAGATGCCCCAGCGGTCGCAGAACTCAAACAAATAACTAAACAGTTTTAAAGGTAATCACATGTTTAGCGAATAAGAACAAAATATGTAAAAATAGACGATTGTTCTGAATGGAATCTTGTCAGCTTGAAGTGGGATGTGAATATTATTTAGATTGCATTATATTTGTAAGGTGCGAAGAAAATATTAAGCATAAATTAATATTTATGAAAGAGAGTTCCGAAAATCCAACATAAGTCTCTCTGTCAGCTATTAATTCCAACTGCCCATAACTATCGTCAAAATGTATTCATTAGCATGTGTAATTTGGATCACTTAACTTAAACATCGTACCTGACAACCATTCAACACATATTCTGTAACTGAGGATGTAATGTATCACTGAAGTTAAAAGGAACACACGTTTAAACTAGGACAGCAATTTCAAGCACATCCTTGTCGTGCAACGTGATTTTAGATAGCTTTATTTGATGGCTACCGTGAAACACATTATTGTTTTTGAGGTCACAATATTGTATATAATAAGAAGGATGAGGCCCACAGCTTTGTTCTTACTCAAATACAAACAAAATCTCTATATAAATTACTAACATTTATTGTTATTCAAAAACGTTGTCATCTTCATAGTAACGTGCTTTCAGAACAAACTGTAATGCTACTTTCAACGTATTATTGAGGATTAAAGAATACGTCCACTATTTGTCTTTTCACACATTCATTCACCAAAGGATTCTTGTTAGAAAAGATATAATACTACCATTTGCACATAAACACTTGTAAAATGTGTACATATATATATATATGTTACAGATGTCTTTTCTTTCTCAGCAAAAATAAAACTGAAAAGAGGATGCGTGATGTAGAGGCCTAATGCTTCTACGATGGTCCGTGACTTCTGCTGTGGACTACATTTTCACCTATTCAAAGCTTGTCAGTACACAGTTGGTCAGATGTATAATATAAAAAGATCACTTATGCACAAGTGTAACATTATTCACACAAATAAATTATTTTAGGTTATTCTATTGGTGCTTGAAAAGGACTTAAAAACCCTATAAACTTGTAAATATTGTTCAACATGATAAACTTCTATGTCAACATCCAAAGAATGATTTAACATTGGTTATTTATTTTATCACGAAAAATGAATTTCGTTTTCTATATGGAACGATTCTTAAATGTAGAAGCTTTGACATTCAGGAGCGTCACAATGTTGACAATTAACGATGAACAAACTTCGCGAATAAAAGTGTAGGTCAATAAAAAACTAGATAATGTTGTGTACTGTGATTCAGTCAAATGAACACTGATATAACACCAGTTGAAATTAGTTAATAATCTATTCAAATAACTCTCTATAAGTCAATTGTAAAAAATCAAATAAGGTACTCGGTAATCAATTGAAAACACACATTAACACACATGTATACATTCATTTGACCGGTTTCGTCTACTTTTTGTTTCAAGTTGTTCTGTAACATAAAAAACAGTTCTATATAATTTTATTGCATCAGAACTTGGTATAGCCGTAGACAAATTTTAAAATATTTTTTGAAATTTTCAAAGAGTACATCATTATTTTAGATAACAAAAGTTTAGAAACATCATATATTGATGACATTTCAACCACTATTCAATACGCCCCCCCCCCAGTGGCACAGCGGTATGTCTGCGGACTTACAACGCTAGATACCGGGTTTCGATACCCGTGGTGGGCAGAGCACAGGTAGCCCATCGTGTAGCTTTGTGCATAACTACAAACAAACAAACCTATTCAATACAGTAAACCACTAACAGTCAAGGATTTCAACCATTCTTCAATATTGTAAAGCACTAACAATCAAGAATTTCAACTACTCTTCAGTATTGTAAAACACTAACAATAAAGGATTTCAATCACTCATCAGTATTGTGAAACACTAACAATAAAGGATTTCGACCACTCTTCAGTATTGTAAAACACTAACAATCAAAGATTTCAACCACTCTTCTGTATTGTAAAACACTAGCAATCAAGGATTGCAACCACTCTTCAGTATTGTAAAACACTAACAATAAAGGATTTCAACCACTCCTCAGTATTGTAAAACACTAACAATCAAGGATTTCAACCACTCTTCAGCATTGTAAAACACTAACAGTCAAATATTTCAACCACTCTTCAATATTGACAATTAAGAATGTGTAACTTCCATGCATGATGAATTAAAATGTTGAGAACAATGCTTGTTTATCTCATTTGTGCACCTGCCTAGCATCTCTGAGACTTTGGCGAAATCTCATGCTAAACACACTACGTGGGTTTGTATAAATACTGTGATCTACACGTTTCGTGATGATTGTGTAACTGGCTATACTTAATGTATGTACGTTTGTATGTAAAAGACACTCCGTGAGTGTTATTTAGAAGCTGGTTTTCTTTCTCAATATTAAATACTTTAGTAAACCTGGGGATTACGCCGTGGAAATTAGTCAAAATCAAATATTTAACAGCGTGTCCGAGCAGTGCTTGTTGAAGCTGCTACGTACATACCCTATCTTTTATATTTCAATTGTTTTCAAATATTTATGAAATTATTTTTTTGACGTTACTAAACCTTAACCAAGTATAGTGCTATTAAAACCGAACTCGACAGTAATAGAATAGCAGTACCATAAACCAGACTACTAGCTCATAACGTCAGCCTAATAAGATACCAAGAAAACTTGTAATAACGTAATCTAATTGTTGGAAGCACTTCGTTTCAAAACATAATATTTTTTTTCAAATTCCGGTGAATTGTGTTTTTAGAAAGTCGAACATGTTTAAAAGCTCCGGATAGTTCCTAACTCCAAATGTTCAGGGAGATGGAGATTTTCTCTTCAGATATAATATACCTCTACAAAGAATAAAAACTAAAATAGTTATTTTTTAGTAAGGGTTATTATGCAACAAGGACTTAAGCATAACTAGTTCATGCACTAAATGAGGAATTTGGCAAGGAAAACGCACATGCGACTATATTGCTGAGCGTAATTGTGATTCAGTTCCATTTGTTACAAGAATTTAGACAACTCGTAAAATATTTGGATTGTTGCCTGGGGCTTGTATCCTGCCTCATACAGCTAGCATTAGTATTGTTATCATTGTATATCATGCAACTGTATAAGGACACTTTATAAAAACACGTCTTGCTAGCGAAATGTGAAACGTATTTCAGCTGGACAATAGGAATGTTTCCTTTAGGATAAGTCACTGTTTATTACTGAGTCACGTGTTAGTGGAGCGTATATAGGCTTGTTTTGCTTAATGTGCCATTTACTGTAATACCATAATTGTTCTTACTCTTGTAAATTTGTGTCTGTTTACATTTTTAAAGCCACGGATGACTGAAGCATTAAAACATTACTTTCCAGAGTTTACACGAGATTGTGATTATTACTTTAGTGTGAAGACAAACTAGTGATAAAAAACTAATTAATTGGTTCTTTAATGTTAGGCTTAACAGTAACAGTGTTGACAACAAACTACTTGTATTGAGTATTTCCAGGCTATAAGTATAAATACAATGTTTAAGACTAGTGTAGGAGTTAAGTGTTCACAGTTATGTGTAATGGGTGCAATGAGTGGGTTTTATCTGGGAATTCGGGACTAACATGTACTTTTTAAGAAAGCTAGTAATGAAGATGTGCAATCTGTATGTAGAGTTTGTAGGTTGAAGGAGACGTTGGAGGTTATCATGATTAAAGTATAGGCAATAGATAAAGAGAAGTGTAGACTGTGAGAAATGGCAGCAGGATTTGAAGAAGAGCTTAAACGTTTACATGCAAGGAATACATCAGCTAACAATGCTTTAAGGAAGTTAGAAAGAGTACTGTTAGGGCTAAAAGTAGTGAATTTAACTGTAATGAGCCTATTCTGTTGAGTAACAGATTTCAGCCCTTGGCTTCTGCAGACGAAGATTTATTAGAGGGAAGGAAAACAAAAGGGACAGAGAAGGATGTGGATGATAAGGAGTCTTGATACAAGATGATAAAAACCTATAACCTGAGCGCTTTCGAAAGGTGGACCTTTCTTCTTTAGGGGCAAACTGATGATAAGGAGGTTATAGTTATAGGTGATTCCTTGATAAATCATGTGGTCTGTGGGGTAAATAGGGAGAAAATAGTAGGATAATGCTAACCAGGGTCACAGGTGGAGGATATAACTGACAGAGCAAGAGATATAATAAAGGAGGTTAGCAGAGATGCAGTTTTTGTTGTGCAGGTAGGAGCTAAAGATATAAAGAAAGGTAGGTCATGGGAGCTAATTAACAAGTATAAAGGGTCGATAAAGACATTTAACGAAAAAGGCCATAACTTAATTTTGTCAGGGATACTGCCCAGAATTTACTGTGGGGATGAAAATTATAAGTAGATCTTTCGTTACTTTAGTAACTAATTGTTACTGTTGTAATATTAGAAGTATAAGAAATAAAATAGATAACTTTAGAGCTTTGGTAGGTATGGGGAAGTTTGATATAATGGGAATAACTGAAATATGATTAAATGTAGATGATTTTGATGACAGAAATTTCTTTGAAATACAGGTTTACAGGTTATTTAATAGGGACAGTGGACTAAAGAGGCAGAGGAGTAGCTTTATAATTAAAATATGAGTTACATCCTACTGAAGTTGAGGATATGAAAGATAATAGCAAAGAGATTGGATCAATTTGTGTTTCTATTAGTGGATATAAAAGGAAAACGCTTTTAGTGGGAATTTATTACAGACCACCAAATGATACTGATGAAATTAGTGAGAAATGTTTCAATAAGTATTCAGGTGCTAATAAAGTCATAATTATGGTGGTGGTTTTAATTTCAGGCATACAGATTGGGAAATTCTGGAGTCAAACCATGAGGGAGAAAGTTTTTTGGAAACTGTTCAGGATGGCTTTCTTCACCAAATGGTCAAGAAACTAACTAGAAACAATCCTATTTTAGATATATTGTTAACTTCGAATATAGAAATGATCGAGAGGGTGGACATTGGGGAACATCTAGGTGCAAGTGATCATTGCTCTATTAGGTTCAATGTTATACTGCATATGGAGATAAGTACTAATGATATTTTGGTTACAAATATCAAAAAAGCAAATTTTGAAGGGATACGGCAAGAATTATCTGTTGTGAATTGGGAAGCTGAGTTATTTGAAGACACTGATCAAGTGTGGGAACTTTGTAAAGATAAATTTTTATATATTCAAGGTAAACATATTCCTTATAGAAAGAAAAGGGTAGCTGCAAGTGAAAAAACCATATTGGCTCACAAAGAGTTTAAGAGATAAAACTAAAGAAAAGCATAATAAATTTAAGGAATTTAAATTGACTGGTATGAGACTTAGAAGAATATAGGAGATCAAGAAAGTTGGTGAAACAGGAAATTAGGACATCAAAAACGATGGCTGAAGATGTAAAAATTAAGAGTAAGAATTTCTTTAAATATATTAAGGGTAAACAAATGTTAGGATGAGGGTAGGACCCTTGACGGGTGATAAAGGAAGGCTAGTATCTGATGATTATGAGATGGCTGGGTTATTAAAATTTGCTTTTTCTTCGGTTTTTAACTAATGAAGTTTTAAGCAGTATTCCACATTTTGATCAGTTGATAACTGGAAACGAAATCAAACAAGATGACTACATTAATTCTGATCTGGTTGAGAAACAATTGGGAAGTTTAAAAAATGATAAGGCTCCTGGGGTAGATAATACTTCCCCAAGGGTTTTGAAAGAGGTTAAAGATTGGATATATGTGTCACTTGCTGCTATTTTTTGTCAGTCCTTGAATAGTGGGCAGGTACCAGAGGATTGGAAGTTAGCTAATGTAACTCCTCTTTTTCATACCATTCATTAAGTTATCATTTCAATTATAAATGTTATGAACCTATTACAAAAATTACGTCAGTCAGTAAACTGATTCCATACCCTTCATTAAGTTATCATTCTCAGTTATGAATGTTATCTGTTACAAAAATTACGTCAGTCAGTAAACTGATTCCAAACCACCTATTAAGTTACATTTCTCAGTTATAAATATCATGTATTACTGAAATCACAGCAGGTGTCGTGATGTTTTTTTTTTCATTACCCATATAATAAACTTTTTAGATAATGTTATATATAGAGGACTCCCTCTGTTAAACAAAATACAAAGGAATTTTGTGCGGAGCAATAACAGCCTTGATACAAATTATAAAGTGAATGTTTCAAGTGATATGTTCAAAATAAGAAAACTTAAAGCGATGTATATATTAAAATTTTTGTTGAACAGAAATTTTTCACAAAGTTGTCGTCGGTATGCTGATTTTTGTTTTTTCTTTTTTTGTACTGATTTCTGCTTGGTTTTATACAGAAGTACCTCGTCTCTTGTTATTAACTTACCCTACAATTACTGGCCATTCTGGACAACGATCAGTGAGACATCTGAGTAGAACAAGAATTACTGATTCACGTGGCTTCAGACATTTAAACTTAGTTAATACCAAACAAATACTGGGAGTATAACAAAGTTACGAACGATATGTGGCCAGGATGTTAAAACTTTTACGTAGACAATGACACAACAGGCTGACGTTTGAAACATAATGTATATGTACAACAAGACACAATGTACTACGTAAGCGGCTATAGTATCAAGTACCTGTGTTGGTTGGTATTATATTTCTGGAAACGGATGCGCATTTATCTATGACAAATTGAATATAAACGTATTTTACATCTGTTTACGAGATACATACGTATTTAACCCTATAAAAACTAAAAACTTAACAATGTCCTGAAGAATATATGTTAATGTGTTTTTTACCGATAACACATGTTTGGTCTACCAAAGACGTAATTAGACATTTGAAGTTTTTTTGTAAATTTCGTGAGAAAGTCACAGACGAGTTTAATATTTCTTTCAAAAAAGTGTGAAGTAGCTCTAATTTTTAGCCAGTAGAAAATTTCGAAATCCCGAACTCGATGGTTGCTTACTTAGATGTTTAATTTGTGGTTCAGAGGAAACATCAGCTAAATCTTATATTTTAATGAAATATATGAAAAAAAAAACACCCACACTATAGTCACCAATTTGTAATGCTAGCTTTCATATCACAACTGACCAGCAATGGGATCTTCTGTATTCTAAACAGAGAGTGCATGAGCATGGATGTTCGTAAATAATCCAGTAAAAAGTTCATTGCTAACTTTTAACACCATATGAAATTAAACAGGGGCAAAAACCCTCTATTTTAACTTTACTGTCAAAGAAAACAAAACTGCATGATTGATTATCTTAGTTTCAGGAGTACTAATTGTATTATGGAGAAGAAGATAATCTGTCTGGCGAACACTAGTTTTAGTTTTCAGGAGTACTAATTGCATTATGGAGAAGAAGATAAAGTGTCTGACGAATACTAGTTTTAGTTTTCAGGAGTACTAACTGTATTATGGAGAAGAAGATAATCTGTCTGACGAACACTAGTTTTAGTTTTCAGGAGTACTAATTGTATTATGGTTAAGAAGATAAACTGTCTAACGAATACTAGTTTTAGTTTCCACTGGTATGTAGAATTAGAAATTGATATGGAATTTCATTGACACAAATATTACCTGTACATAGCTAAAACATTGATATATGGAACATGTGGATATCAAACTACAAGTACCTAATATATCACAAGTTTTGTATTGAAATAGTATTAGTGTACGTGTGGAATATATTAACGTCAAGTCTCTGATATTAAGCTTTGAATTGAAATATTGTACATATGGAATTTATTACTGTCAAGTCTGTGATATCAAAAGCTTTGTATTGAAATACTGTACATGTGGAATTTATTACTGTCAAGTCAGTGATATCAAAAGTTTTGTATTGAAATAGTGTACATGTGGAATTTATTACTGTCAAGTCTGTGATATCAAAAGCTTTGAATTGAAATATGTACATGTGGAATTTATTACTGTCAAGTCAGTGATATCAAAAGTTTTGTATTGAAATAAGTGTGCATATGGAATTTATTACTGTCAAGTCAGTGATATCAAAAGTTTTGTATTGAAATAAGTGTGCGGATGGAAATTATTACTGCCAAATCTGTGATATCAAAAGCTTTGTATTGTTTTTACCAGTAGGAGGTGCTATAACAATAAACTAAACCATCGATAATTAACAATATTTTGCCTGAACATTGTTTGAAGTTATATTGTTAAAACACCTGAACAGCTTGCGAACTGTCCTACTGTCTGATCTGTGATTCTGATATTCCACCTAAAGGAATATTTTTTTCTGACTATATTATTTATGAAAATTTCATTGAAGCATTTGGTTGGTTTCGTATTACTTTCGGAACTAGTTTGATTGGTATTATACACCTAGAAAGTGATCTTTCACGTAAGACTTTGCTTGCAGTTTCTTTGTGTTGCTGCCATAGACAGTGAGACACAGTTACGTCCTGTAACATAACACATGTTTATCAATCACATAGTTTATAATAACGTTTTTATCTTATTAAACTTAGATTAATTTCTGCTTGTAAACTGGGGAGTCTTGGTAATTGGTTTCATATCTGTCATTTTTCCACATGTATCTCGTTGTTTTTGAAAAAAGAAGGGACTGTTTTGCTTGTGTCATGCTTAAACAGGCATGTGAAATGTTTGTGTAAATATATGTCATGCTTAAACAGGCATGTTAAATGTTTGTGTAAATATAAACTATTTCTCTTTATGTTGAAACAATTTCGCAATGGTCAGAATAACTCGTTGTACTATGATTGATATAATGAACACCAGGTTTTTTAGTAAAACATTGAAAGTATTTGAAGTGAAACTATAACGCAGTGTTTAATATTTACTTGTATTCCTATTCAAAGCCAAACCTACAGACAATGAGCAATCCAAAAATTATGATCTAATCATCTTCTTTACACTTACGTTTTGGTTGAGAAATTCGTTGTATGGGTCAAACAACTACAAAAATATACTTGACAAGTTTCAACTTGAATGTGAACTCTCAAGAACAACTAATAAAGTACTGTTGAACATAGCAACTCGAACATTATAAAGTATTATTATAACTTGTAAAGTACTGTTGTAATGTGAATTTTTGTAAATTATTATTATAACTTTGTAAAGTATCGTTGTAGTTTGAACATTATAAAGTATTATTATAACTTTGTAAAGTATCGTTGTAACTTGAACATTATAAAGTATTATTATAACTTTGTAAAGTATCGTTGTAGCTTGAACATTATAACGTATTATTATAACTTTGTAAAGTATCGTTCTAGCTTGAACATTATAAAGTATTATTATAACTTTGTAAAGTATCGTTGTAACTTGAACATTATAAAGTATTATTATAACTTTGTAAAGTATTGTTGTAGCTTGAATTTTGTAAATTATTATTATAACTTTGTAAAGTGTCGTTCTAACTTGAACTTTGTAAATTATTATTATAACTTTGTAAAGTATCGTTCTAGCTTGAACATTAAAAAGTATTATTATAACTTTGTAAAGTATCGTTCTAACTTGAACATTATAAAGTATTGTTATAACTTAAACCTTGTAAAGTACTGCTTTAACTTGAGCTTTCCAAAGTACTGTTTCAAGTTAAACTTGGTAATAAATACTGTAGTAATTTTAAGAACTTAACTTGAATTTTGTGAAGTGCTCTAGAAATTCTAAAAATTCAATTTGAACTTAATGAAGTGTTGTAGTAATTCTAAAAAATTAACTTGAACTTTGTGAAGTGCTCTAGAAATTCTAAAAATTCAACTTGAACTTTGTGAAGTCTTGTAGTAATTCTAAGAACTTAACTTGAACTTTGTGAGTGTTGTAGTAATTCTAAAAATTCAACTTGAACTTTGTGAAGTGCTCTAGAAATTCTAAAAACTCAACTTGAACTTTGTGAAGTGTTGTTGTAATTCTAAAAATTTAACTTGAACTTTGTGAAGTGCTTTAGAAATTCTAAAAATTTAACTTGAACTTTGTGAAGTGCTGTAGTAATTCTAAAAAGTTAACTTGAACTTTGTGAAATGCTGTAGTAATTCTAAGAATTTAACTTTGTGAAGTAATGTTGTAACTTGATCTTAACTCATATAAAAGCATATATTAAATGAAAGCTTTGATATGTAAGCCACCCGAAGTTTAGAATTTATTTTAGTAAACAAGCCTTCCTTTTTGCTACATAGAAATTATGTTTATCAATGATAAGTGAGAATTACTTACGTAACTAAGAAGTTTTTATTTTTCAGTAGAGAATCTTTCACAGCAAATATAACGAATTATGTTTTGTCCTCTTCAATTGCAGCACGTTCGAAATTCATTTCAAAACTTCCGAAGCATCCTTGGTTTAGTTGTAATCCTGTTATATATTCTAGACCTTACATTTTACGTATTTACTTAACATTTCAATCAGCTGGAAACTTTACGGCTTGTATATCCTGTAAGAAGTCAGTAAATGCTAAAGGAATTCGGGTCAATGACCTCTTGATGACATGGAACTGATATCAAACTAATATTTGTTACATCTTGACCTAACCTACACTAGTTTTCTTAGAGGCGGTTTCAAGTTCCACCCTCACCTTCTTCTGACGTAATGAGACAAATGGTATGTAATTTGAATATTTATGCCTCATAATTCCCATACTGTCACATACAGTGTTTCATTTTATTCAAATCTTAGAAGTATGGCTTGACTTAACAGCTTAGAAATATTATTATGACCATTTTAAATTAATAGAAAATCTCTATGATGATTTAACATTATGAGATTATCGTAATTAGCTTATTGGCATAGTATTATCATGAAATTCAAAACCTTGCTAAGCGTAGAATGTGTCTATTTGATGTTAAGAAGAACATGCTAGTTAAAATATAAATGTATTGTGGGCGGTAAGCCCAAATGTTAGAAATTTATCTGAAGACGTGACCTCTGAGATCTGAACAAGATTCAAACCTGCGATTTGCATTCTAGGCAGATGCTTTAAAACGAAAATTTTAAGAGCACTACATAATCCTAACAAGTATGAAAGGTGTGTGTGTGTGTGTGTCCATTTTCTTTCTAAATTCTACTAGTAAACTCACAAATGGTCAGATAGATTGATTTGTTTGTTTTATCACTAGTTTATTCCAAACTGTTATTATTTAATTCACTGAGTATGTTAAAATTTATGCTCAATTTCCAACCTGCAGTCTTTTTCAAAAATACTCAACCAAACATGTACTCAGTTCGATTCTTTTTGATCCCGATGTTACCATGATATATCACCAAAATGTTACCATGATATATCATCTGATGTTACCATAATATATCACACCATGTTACCATATCATGCATGATTTCGGTTAAAGAATCTCGTATTTCCTCTACTCGGAACAAAGCAACATTTAAGGTATATCCGTTGGTCGCTATGTGAGAAGAAGAATGATGACAATAGTAATGAGATGACTAAATAAACGTTAAAAGTATGTTGGCACATACGTGTTCACCAAATCTTCCCTCAACAGAATGGAAGCATCAGCAAACTGAGACGTTTGAACTTTATACAGATAACTTTCTGAAACAATACAGTTGATAAGTTGTTATATCAAATTATTATTATTATTGTCGATGCAGCAAATATGTTGAAATATCGGAATTCAAAAACATCACATCCACTTTATAACGTTATAGTTTCAACTAGTACATTCGTAAAATGTTCACACCATAACGAGTGAGTGTTAAACCACGTCCATTAAGAATACTGCCCTAAAACTGAGACTTTTCCACAATTACAGCTTTCAGTGAGGCAAGCATAAGATTTTTGTGTGTGATAGAAAGTACTAAATATACATACTTGTAATGATCATACATAGTTTAATGGTATGAGATGATCATTATTGCGTCATGTGTTATTATACCATTACGATATTAATATTCATAACCACGAAACAATGGGTCATTATGTCGTCTTTAGGGATCAGTTACGCAGGTGTCACTGACGTCGTTAAACTGCGCATTGTTGTACAACTAGGTTATTTGATTTAAGGTAAAACAAGCAAATAATCTTTGTTGTTACAGCATGCACTTCACATTGTTATGTCTGTAACAGTTATTCAAGACCTGCTAGTTTTATTATTTGCTACCAAATACAAACAAAGCAAAATAATATGCCATACACTGAATTGAAAGCACTCGACTTGCCTCACATCATATTTTAAACTGACTTACATTTTGGTATTAAAACCAAATTATTCTAAAAGTCAGACGAAAGAAATAAGGTATTTGTCAAAACCAACCTAGTGTAAATATATGTTATTGTATTTCAAAGAAATGTATTGTTAGTTAATATTATACAAGACTTTTCATTCTCTGAAGAATGGATATTTCCTGTAAGTTTAAACTGATTTTGAGTTCCATACCTAAGTTCTAGAGCAGCTACTAGTGCT
>NW_013666590.1:300232-307449 GCF_000517525.1 Limulus polyphemus | reverse complement strand
CCAGAAGCTTAAATTGTGCTCTATATGCTTCCCATGGTGCCTTCACATCGAATTCCTGTTGCTTCCTTCGTACTAGATCACCCCTATTGCTGACACTCATGTCTGGAATGTGACTTCTGACAGGACTGAAGATGTCTGCATGAGGGTTTAACTGCAGTGTCTGGAAGGGGCTTTCTGTTGTCTGAGGCTGATTAAGTCCATGGCTAATATATCCTCCTTGTGTAAAAGACAGTAAATCATCCTTTAATGTATTTAATTCACTTTGAAATTTACTAATCTTTTTCATTTGTGTATGCTGGCTTTCTCTCAACTGTTGGATAATTTCTTCTTGTTTATTTTCTTTCTCCTCCAACCACTACTGTAGTCTCTCTTCTTGTTTATTTTCTTTCTCTTCCAACCACTGCTGTAGTCTCTCTTCTTGTTTATTTTCTTTCTCTTCCAACCACTGCTGTAGTCTCTCTTCTTGTTTATTTTCTTTCTCCTCCAACCGCTGCTGCAGTCTCTCTTCTTGTTTATTTCTTTTCCTCCAACCACTGCTGTAGTCTCTCTTCTTGTTTCTTTTCTCGTTCTTTTGTTTCTTTTCTTTTCCCTCAAACAACTGCTGTAATATCTCTTGTTTATTTTTATGTTCGAGCTGCCACTGTTGCAGGTTTTCTTGCCACTGCTGTATTCTCTGTTCTTGTTTCTTTTCTTGTTCTTCTTGTTTGTTTTGCTGTTCTTGTATTGCTGCCATCAAATCTGCTAAGTTGTAGTTTGATTTGCCACTTTTCGTTTCAATTTTTTTTTTGCTTTTCCATCGCACTCTCTGACACCAATTTGTTATGTATGTGCTTGTTTGTTTGTTTCCCGTAGAAATTCTTTCCGAGGAACTTCAGCGATACAAGTCCTTTCTTAATTAAAACTAGTTTATTCTTTCTTGATACAACTTTGTAATACACTTAATTTCCCCCGTCACTTTAAACTTAACTAATTTTATAAAAACACATTATAATTCACAGGGATTCGGCAACCCTAGTGTGTTCGAGATGCCCTCTTTCTTAGTACATAAACCTCTCAAAGAAAGCCAGCGTGAGAGAGATAGATAATTGAGTCAACCGAAGAGTAGTGAGCCGTAAATTGTGTGTGTTTTGCAGTAGTCGCATAGAGCGAAGTTATCGACCTTGTGAATCGCTGTGATTATAACGTGTGTTATGAAGGTTGTTAAGTTTAAAGTGACTGTGGAAATTCTGTGTATTACTAAAATTTGTATCGAAAAAGATTAAATTAGTTTTAATCAAGAAAGGACTTGTATCACTGAACTTTCTCGGAAAGAATTTCTACCGGAAATTATCAAACGAGCAGATACACAACAATATCACTTGATGTGTGATTGAAAAATTGGATTTAAGTTGTTTTTTTAAGATTTAAATAAGTAAATCATGAATGATTACAAATAGTTTGATAACAACTTTTTCATAAGCTAGAAAATTATAAGTGAAAAGTTTTGAACATCCAACAGTCAACGAAGAAAGTGTTATATGATTTTATGTTGAATAATTCTAAAAGCGGATTCATAAGTCAATCTAGTGACTCTGCATTTTAAAACTTGCCATGTTTAGTTTTAAATATAAAAAGTAGCTCAAAAATGAATAAACAACCTAAACTTTGGTTTGTTATTTAACGCACCAAAATGTGGGCTGATATTAAACTTAGATGACATCGCCAAAGCTAAAAACATTGACGTCAGGGGAGCTAGTGTAACTAAGTGTAGGGATGTTTGTTAGAGAATTTGCGCTCAAGGCTACACACAGGGTTATCTGCACACAGCTGTCACTAATTTTGAAAGACTACAAAGAAGCCTTTTTTGTTTGTTTGTTTGTAGTTAAGCACAGAGCTACTGACTATCTATGCTGTTCTCACTACAGGCATTGAAACGAGGTTCTTAGTGTTATGGGTCTGCAAACTTACTGCTGTGCCGCTTGGGGGGTGGGGCAGCAGAAAGGCACCAAGTTAATAGTATATACTTTCAACCACTTGTCTGATCGAATAGTCAGATATGGTCATTCTTATAAAGCATCCACGACCCCAAAGCACGGACAGTATTTTTGCAGCAATGAGATCCAAAATCGGCAAGCTAACATGTAAGCCACGCCTGGTCCTAAGTATAATGGGAAACTAAATATATCTTATATTGTTACATATCTGTTTGTTTGTTTGTTTCCCGTAGAAATATTTTCCGGGGAACTTCAGCCATACAAGTCCTTTCTTGATTAAAACTAGTTTATTCTTTCTCGATACAACTTTATAACACATAGAATTTCCACAGTCACTTTAAACTTAACAAATTTTATAACACACGCTGTAAGTCACAATGATTCATACACTTTACTTACGGTGCCTACTGTTCGCTTGGCTCAATTATCTATCTCTTCACTCTATTTATCACTGCCATTGCGCTGGTTTTTGTCACCAGTTTTATATACTAAAAAAGAAGGCGTCTAGAAACACTCGGACATTTGCGGGGTTACTCGATAATTCATGATCCTTCGAAAAACACAAGCACGCATGCTCCCAGCGTCACGCGATTTCCGCTATCGTAACAATACCTTACGAATAAGTATTATAAATCTCATCCATGTTGTTGTTCTTTCTTATATGTAGAAGAACAATACTAATCTATAGGTATAAAAACAATACACTAACTTATATGTATAAGAACAATACTAACCTACAGGTATAAGAACAATACTAACTTATAGGTATAAGAATAGTACACTATCTTGTGGGTATAAAAATAATACACTAACTTATGAGTGTAAGAACAATACTAACCTACAGGTATAAGAACAATACACTAACCTATAGGTATAAGAACAATACACTAACCTATAGGTATAAGAACAATGCTAACTTATAGGTATAAGAACGATACTAACTTATAGGTATAAGAACAATAAACAAACCTATAGGTATAAGAACAATACTCTAACTTAAAGGTATCAGAACAATACTAACCTATAGGTATAAGAACAATACTAACCTATAGGTATAAGAACAATACACTAACCTATAGGTATAAGAACAATACTAACCTATAGGTATAAGAACAATACTAATCTATAGGTATAAGAACAATACTCTAACTTAAAGGTATCAGAACAATAAACTAACTTATAAGTAGAAGAACAATACTAACCTATAGGTATAAGAACAATACATTAACCTATAGGTATAAGAACAATACTAACCTATAGGTATAAGAACAGTACTAACCTATAGGTATAAGAACAATACACTAACCTATAGGTATAAGAACAATACTCTAAACTATAGGTATAAAAACAATACACTAACTTATAAGTATAAGAACATAACTAACCTACAGGTATAAGAAGAATACACTAATTTATATGTATAATAAGAATACAAACCTACAATTATATGAAAAATACTAACCTATAAATATAAGAACAATGCACTATTTTATATGTATAAGAACAATGTTAACCTATATGTATAGGAAGAATACAAACTTACAATTATAAGAACAATACTAACCTATAAATATAAGAACAATGTACTATTTTATATGTATAAGAACAATGTTAAACTATATGTATATGAACAATACACTAACTTATAGGTATAAGAACAATACCAAACTACAGTTATAAGAACACTACTAACTCACAGGTATAAGAACAATACTAACTTATAGGTATAAGAACAGTACACTATCTTGTGGGCGTAAGAACAATACTAACTCACAGGTATAAGAACAATACTAACTTATAGGTATAAGAACAGTACACTATCTTGTGAGTGTAAGAATAATACTAACCTATAGGTATAAGAACAATACACTAACCTATAGGTATAAGAACAATACACTAACCTATAGGTATAAGAACAATACTAACTTATAGGTATAAGAACGATACTAACCTACAGGTGTAAGAACAATACATTAACCTACATGTACAAGAACAATACAGTAACCTATATAATATAAGAACAATACACTAACATACAGGTATAAGAGCAATATACTAACCTATAGGTATAAGAACAATGGCCTAATTTATAGGTATAAGAACAATACTAACCTATAGGTATAAGGACAACATACCAGCTTATAGGTGTAAGAGTAATACTATCCTACAGGTATAAGAACAATAGCCTAACCTACAGGTATAAAAACAATACACTAACCTACAGGTATAAGAACAATACTAACCGATAGATAAAAGAACAATACAGTAACTTATAGGTATAGAACATTATTCTAACTTATAGATATAAGAACAATACTAATCGATAGATAAAAGAACAATACAGTAACTTATAGGTATAGAACAATATTCTAACTTATAGATATAAGAACAATACTAATCTACAGGTATAAGAATGGGATGGAACCCTAGGTGGGGATGAAAATGATTTAAGCTGATATCAATCTGTTGTATTAAATTGAATGGGACACTAGACGGTGTTGAAAGTGATTTAAGCTGATATAAATCTGTTGTATTAAGTTGAAAGGAATACTAGGAGGAGTTACGTTGACAGAATGTAGAAAGCAATTTCTCTACTGATTTACCAGTGGCTGTGTACTCTCTTATTGATTTCCCCTCTTTTGCTTTCCAAAGGTACATCATACGGTACTTTGTTTTCATCAGCCTTATTCCCATTTAATATCAGTGAAGACCTTTCACGTTTGCCGCTTTTACCTTACTAGTGCAGAGGTCGATGTCCTGCCAGTAAATTTGTGCTAGATTTAATTAAGGGGTTTCTTTTGCGTGCTGGTCAGCTTTGTTGTTTAGGTGCAAGACGTGGTACATCGTCCAGATAATGATCTTATCATGCAGTTGCTTTGCTTTCTCTCATCCAACAGGCAACCAACCACTCTTACTCATAACTTCCTTTGCACAGTACTTCCTTTGCGTAAGTTGCAAATATTATGTTGGCGACACTGTCTGGTTCATTGCTTTGGAACTTACCTTATGGCTTACAGCACCATCTTTGTGCTGCTTGTAAGAAGCTTGGATGTTCCACCAATTTTGTTGCTGGTGAGTATGGTAATGATTATGATGTTAGGAAAACACTTAGGTTCATCAAATAAATGTAACCCCCATAACCCGAACGTTTTCGAAAGGTGAACCTTTCTTCCCCAGGGGCATATAGTTTGCCCCTGAAGATGGTAATGGTTTATCCTCATCGGTATGTGTGTTACTGGGAATTGAAGAACGTTGTGATTATTATTCTTGAGACAGGTCAGTGTTGACCAGCTGGATTTTATTAGATATACAAATGGGGCAAGTTGTATGTAGGTTGAAAATGAAAACAATCTTACGGATTTTGATATAATTTTGACTTACAACGTTAATGATGTTGTTTGTACTTTAAGCTATTGTGTTATCTACTATGTATCGTGCATAGTTTAATCAAGGATGTTAAAGTATAAAGAGCCAGCAAATATAACACACTATAATGTGTTGTATGTCATATATATATATAAAAATAGCTATACTACTGAACTATATATATGTCTACTATTTAAGCACATACGTTACATATTATGTATGCTACCTAACTATATAACTTACGTATTATACATACGTATATATATATTATTTGGGTATAATACATTTCTAACTTATCGTGGCAATCAGGACTTCCTGTCCAAAATGCGTGAAATTGGTCATATCCTCTGTTCACCTTACACAACTTTAGAGGATGTCACTCACTAGCTAACAGACCAATTATAGTGTGGTGGTAGAGTGAACAGGAAAAGGATTTAATTAGTTTCAAATTAATTGAAATATTCACAAATAATGTCGATACTTTTCGACAGAGAGCGTGGTATATCCACACGTAAGAATATAGATAATTATTAAGTTGAGATAAAATTCTAACAAAGAGAAAAATAAAACTGTGAAATGGTAGAATATTAAGTTATTACTTAACTTGAATTTATTTATATTCCTTAAAATACCGAATAAAAGATAGGAAATAATCATCTATAGAGTGACCTTCCAACTGTGATACCCTATCACACACTTATGTAAAGAATAATAATAATTTCTAATAAACATTTATACATTATAAAATGTTTGCAGAAAGACTTATTGGAACTGTGCTATGGCTTAAAAACAAACTACGTATGATTTTTGATTTCCAATGCAAGCTATTTTGAAATGTTTTTCATTATTTTTTTATATTTGCAACTTAATTGTAAATATATTTAGTAAACTCACTAGTTCAATACGGAACGAAAAGTGATATAATCCGAATCATCATTTATGGATATTTCACTATTAGACTTACATGTTTGACGATTAAGATCACTTTTTCTGGACTTGACGAATTAGAAGACTTCTGATTAGCTCTGGTGACTCAGAAAATGACCCAGTTAATCAGTCTTGATTGTTATGCCTGACTAGGGAAGTATCTTTGGTAAATAAAACCTTCCCTTTATTCAAACTACAATCACTACAATGACATGCAGTTAGTCGACTGTTTGGTTATTAAAAATAATTTAAAATTAGTAAAGACACCACAATGATTTTTTATACAAAAAATCTCATTGGATGAAAATATTGTTTTCATATAAATGTTTAGCTTTGGAATTGTAGATGGAATGCTTCTCCTATGGTTATATTTAAGCAGCGCTTAGCACTATTAAGTCCGTGCTGAGATCTCTTCGATTAGTTTGGAAGAAAGACTTCCCAAAGAGTCCGAAATGTTTGCCATCTAAAGAACAAAGGAAGGAATGATTCATAATAAACGTATAAACTGACCAAACTTTTACCAAGATAATATAAGATGCAAAAAAAAAAGAAAGAAAGAGTTCTGAATAAAAACAATGAAAGTTCAGTATTTGTACACGTGGTTCCAATTTACATCCAGTTACTGGACGTTATGTTAAGAATATTTAAAACTGACACTGTAAAGTCAATCTGTGTGGTAGGTATTTCTTTGTTAATCTGAATGATACATCCAGTTACTGGACGTTATGTTAAGAATATTTAAAACTACCATCGCAAAGTCAATCTGTGTGGTAGGTATTTGTTTGCTAATCTGAATGATACATCCAGTTACTGGACGTTATGTTAAGAGTATTTAAAACTGACATTGTAAAGTCAATCTGTGTGGTAGGTATTTGTTTGTTAATCTGAATGATACATCCAGTTACTGGACGTTATGTTAAAAATATTTAAAACTGACATTGTAAAGTCAAA
>NW_013666590.1:291434-299232 GCF_000517525.1 Limulus polyphemus | reverse complement strand
CTGTGTGGTAGGTATTTGTTTGTTAATCTGAATGATACATCCAGTTACTGGACGTTATGTTAAGAATATTTAAAACTGACCTTGTAAAGTCAATCTATATTTATTTGTTAAACTGAATGATACATCCAGTTTAGAGATTCTTATGGTTAAAGGTTAGCTATCCGTAATTTTAAACCGCTGACCAGAGGAAAGGCAAACGGTCGGCATCACCCAACGCCTGAAGTGGCTACTCTCAACTGAACTGACTGTCACCCTTATAAAGCATTCACTGCTGAAAGTGTGAAGCGTGTTTCGTAGCACCTTGTTTCGAATCCAAGAGCTTAGAGTCCCAGTCCGATACGCTAACCACTAGCGTACAGTCGTGCCCTCCAAGAGGTGTAAAATGACTCAACATGGTTATATATAATGTATTGTATGAATATTCCAAAATAGAACTATACTTGTGGAAAAAAATCTGTTAAATGCATTATACCTATGTTGATTTACCGAATAGGTTCTCCTTAGCTAACATTTCACCGTTCTGATAAACATGATAGTATAAAACTACACCACGCATGGTACATGAGTTCGTCGCTTAAACATATACCTCTACATAGCCTGCGGTATGCATGGCTAGACACGTGTTCTTAATAAGAGCAACTACAGTCATGTCTATTTGAAGATAAAATGTAAATATCACTGGATATATCTATCTATCATATATATCTATATATAGCTATATCTATCATACACGAACAATCTGACATGTTAAAATTAATAAAGTGTAAGAGGGATAATATATTTTATTGATTGCACTAGAGGCCAAAACAACAACAAAAACATTAATATAACTTAATCTAAAAAAAAAAAAAGAGTTAATTTTGAAAAGCCTGTTTTATTCTGATAGGTAAAATTTATCACACAATATGATCTACTGATGGGTAACATATATTACACAATACAATCTACTGATGGGTAACATTTATTGCACAATACGATCTGCTGATGAATAACATATATTACACAATACGATCTGCTGATGGGTAATATATATTACACAATACGATCTACTGATGGGTAACATTTATTACACAATACGATCTACTGATGGGTAACATATATTACACAATACAATCTACTTATGGGTAACATATATTACACAATACGATCTACTTATGGGTAACATATATTACACAATACGATCTACTAATGGGTAACATATATTACACAATACGATCTGCTGATGGGTAACATATATTACACAATACGATCTGCTGATGGGTTACATATATTACACAATACGATCTGCTGATGGGTAACATATATTACACAATACGATCTGCTGATGGGCAATATATATTACACAATACGATCTGCTGATGGGTTACATATATTACACAATACGATCTGCTGATGGGTAACATATATTACACAATACGATCTGCTGATGGGTAACATATATTACACAATACGATCTGCTGATGGGTAACATATATTACATAATACGATCTACTGATGGGTAACATATATTACACAACACGGTCTATTCATGAGTAACGTATATTACACAACACGGTCTATTCATGGGTAACATATATTACACAATACTATAATAGAGAATATATTGATCTAATAATAGAGTCTTTAAAACAATTTTTTATAATCACTCATTTTGAAGGTAGTTACACTGTTTACAAAACTATAAAAATTGTAATCAGTTATGTGCATAATTTTCGGAGTATATTTATTAGAAAACACACGAAAGAAAACTAAAACAGTAACATTGTGATAGAAAAGGCATTGACTTTTCTATTCAACAAGTTGGTCATTATTTTCAAGCTATGGTTTGATTATCAAAGTTCAAGGCAATGAACCGGTTTCTCGTCGTAAAAACTACTTCCTCGTTTGGTCGTCGAACTTCTAGAGGAACCCGACACTTCTCCTTTTACATAGAAGCGGGCCTCCTAGTTGTTTGAGTGCTCCAGCTACTCTCCGCTAGAGGAACCTGACACTTCTTCATCTACATAGAAGCGGGCCTCCTAGTTGTTTCAGTGCTCCAGCTACTCTCCGTTAGAAGAACCTGACACTTCTCCTTTTACATAGAAGCGGGCCTCCTAGTTGTTTGAGTGCTCCAGCTACTCTCCGCTAGAGGAACCTGACACTTCTTCATTTACATAGAAGCGGGCCTCCTAATTGTTTGAGTGCTCCAGCTACTCTCCGTTAGAAGAACCTGACACTTCTTCATCTACACAGAAGCGGGCCTCCTAATTGTTTGAGTGCTCCAGCTACTCTCCGTTAGAAGAACCTGACACTTCTTCATCTACATAGAAGCGGGCCTCCTAATTGTTTGAGTGCTCCAGCTACTCTCCGTTAGAGGAACGTGACACTTCTCCATTTACATATAAGCGGATCTTCTAGTTGTTTGAGTGCTCCAGCTACTCTCCGTTACCGAGCAGAGCACGAATATCAAACTGCTGAACTTCCAGCTTCAAACCGCTTACACAACAGAGAAACCACAAGTTGTCTTCTTTAACAGCCACCTCGGCAATTCATTTCCGGGGAAAGTATATCAAAAGTAAAATGTAAAATAAAAATTTGGTTGGAAAACAAAGTTTGTCTTCATAAGGTTTTCTCTATTTTCTTGTGACTTATGAAGAGTGACGATATTTCATACCTTCAGCATATAGTTGGACGTAATAATTTAATTTTTATATCTGAACTCTCAAATTCAAGGCAGTATATGGATTGATCACACCTTCTTGTTGTTTTTGTGTTCAAGGAATTCGAGAGATTTATTCATACAATATCCTAAAATTGAGGATTATAAAGTGTGTTTTTCTTTTGTCTAACATTTAGCCATAAACTCTTGTACAAACAATTGTCTCCCAAAGGAACGAGGCATTTCCTTTGCTTATAGACGGATAATGTTGTTTATTTCTAGAACTAGTAAGTGTAATGTTTTTCTGTATCACTGACAGGCATGTTTAAAACCATGGCATATGGAGAAAAACATTCTGTTTCTGGACGTCTAAGAAGAGGGAGAAGCTCGGAAACAGAGAATTTATAAATTATTGAACAATTATAATTGATCATTGAAATAATTTGTTATTTTTATTAAATGGTGAGTGTTGAAGTTTGTTAGACTCCTAAAAGAACTAGCGATTAGACTTTACAGAACGTTTCTAATGCAACAGTGTAGATGTGGATATAAAAAAGACGCGTTTTCCCAAAAATCACGGATAGACAGCATCCTCCCTCGAGTATACCAATGTTTCTTAATCAACAACTTACTATCAAACACAATCTGGATTGACAAACCAATGAACCCTATTGGGCTAAGAAAGATTGTGATTATAAATGACACGTGACGAGTCCAGTTAATCTATACCTTAATATGATTAATTATGCCACACGGGACATGTACTGTCTTCCTTCTTGGAAACTATAAACTGACCTCTAGTGGTAGGAAATAGACATATCAGAGTAATTTTGTAACTTGGAAATGACTTTAATATGTTACTATCTTATTCTTTAAGTTACTTATATAATTAAGTTTCATTAAAAATACATTTTAACTCAAGGGTTTGTTTGTTGTTAAGCATAAAGCTATACACTGGGCTATCTGCGCTGTGCCCACCACGGGTATCGAAATTAGACTTTTAGCGTTATAAGCCCTCAGAGCTACTTGGGACTTACTGTAAGTCGTTTTATTATTTTTAATTTACGTTACGTGCTATTTGGATTGGCAAAAAGATGAATCTGAAGGTTACCACATAATGGAATAAGATCAAATACAAAACAAAAATAAAGGTATTGTTCTCTGGTTTTGGTTCCTTATATCGATATTCAAAATTCAAATTTTGTAAGATAACTGGGATTCTGGAGTCTTTATTTATTTTATGTTTAGTGTGTCTCAGTGCTATGGGAACTTATTCTTTAATAGCCATAATTGAGACACAGAAAGATAAAATTACATTAGTAAAGATATCTCCGTTTTCTTTCCAATGGTAAAAATGTTTATAGAAAGATTTAGCTTTGAAACAAGCAATGTTAATACTTTAGAAATTATCACAGAGAAACGAACAGGCTATTTCAACCGTTTAAAACAATCAAGTTTACCGTACGAACATGCTATTCCAACCGTTAAAAACAATCAAGTTTACCGTACGAACATGCTATTCCAACCGTTAAAAACAATCAAGTTTACCGTATAATTGGCTGAAGTTTCTCTACTGAGAACAACACAACCAAACACTTTGTATACATAAAGGAAGGAATATGACTTGAAAAGATCCGGGCTGCCGTAGGGGAAGAAATAAGTAACATACAAGAAACGTATTCGCGACACTGGTCTCACTGTTTAAGGGTTCTGTAATACATAAAACTGACAAAACTGGTTTTTGATTACTTTTTTTGCTAGCTGTCCACTGTGGAGCACGGAAAATAGTTTTTTCAAATTAATCATGGCACGTGATAATATGAGAGGAACGTGGTTCATCAGGAAGATAACCGTCGAATGTTAATGACCTTACGCATGTCCATACAACAATGAAAACACGGACGTAGTCGTACATGTTGGCAGAGCTGTAGTGGATCATGGACTATATTTTATGTAATAATGATAAATATAATGCTGGCTTTGTTAAAATAATGATTTAATGTATTTTTGCAGCATTAAGTTGTTTGAAAATCAGATTTAGAATGTTGATAGTATAGAACTTATTTTGTGTTATATACATATACGTCTACTAGTGTTCTTACTAATGTGATTTGGTGCAGATAATTCGAATATATTTATTATAAGAAACGTGGCTAAACGTATCAGAAGCCTACATCAGTTTATCACACAATAATATTCTCGCTGACGTCATTTGCATTGACATAACACTTTATATGAAATTAAAAAATACTTTAACCTGTGTTGTGTTGACATAATACTTTATATCAAATTAAAAAGTACTGCAAAATGTGTTGTGTTGACATAAATTTTCAGCAATATGCACTGTGCTGACATAGCACCTTTGTCTTTGGAATGAAATATTCAGCAATATACACTGTGCTGACATAGCACCTTTATTTCTTCAGAATAAAATATGCAGCCATATGCACTGTGCTGACATAGCACCTTTAGTTCTTCAGAATTACATTTACAACAACATGAAAGGTGTTGATATGATATATTAATTTCATGTTTCTAGTAAAGTTTCAGTTGGTTTTATCTAGTAAACTTAGCTTGTTTTGACACCATGTTTGATTTTCTTCACAGACGCAAGATGTATGACAAACTAAAGCGTACAAACACACAGTTTAGTTGTCATTAAAATAGGGACTACAAAAGTATCAACACTTAATTTACGGAACGGTTACTCAAAATTACTGCAACGATTATTCTCAAAGCTCAAATATTATTATGAAAATAAGGAAGGGAATCCAGGCGCGATTAAACGTTGAATTTGTAACTATTGGTTGACCAATCCTTCAACAGTGGCCAGTATTTGACTATATCCAATTGTAAAATGAAAAGAATTTTGACAAAAATTTGGTATCCATTAACCAATTCAGAAACTAAATCTCTTAGAACCAAACAGGAATGTACAGCTTCAATGGTGCTTGGAGGTTTAATGCTTGTAGTGTGCAGTACCTTAACTTGAAAACAAAAGTAAAAACACAGGTTTATTGCTTGTAGTGCGCAGTACCTTAACTTGAAAACAAAAGTAAAACACAGGTTTAGTGCTTGTAGTGTGCAGTATTTTAACTTGAAAACAAAAGTAAAACACAGGTTTAATGCTTGTAGTGTGCAGTACCTTAACTTCAAAACAAAAGTAAAAACACAGGTTTAGTGCTTTGATGTAAAATTCTTATCAATGTTATAAGTGTAGCTAGCAGTTTGTTCACCAATTTTGATTTAATTTTTTTAAGTCGCACACTCATACCTTTTTTGGCCACATCTTTTTTTCACACCTAAGGAGTTTTTGATTAGATTATTTATTACAAAGCTAGATTCAGTTGAAACAGGATATTTAATTGAAAATTAAAATGAGATATACACTTTTTAGATACAATAAAGTGAAAATTAACCTCAATCGAATTTTAAACACAGTAAATTGGACACGAACACTGATCTGAATTACTCAGACTAGTCATTCTAAGTATATCCACACGATTTACTTCAATGACTACGAAGTAATGGTTTTCACTTAATAGCTCCTCATTTCAGGTTTTTTCCAACACGTAAGAACACACACACGCTAAATTTAACGAGTAAAATAGTTTAACATTAATTTGTTTTGAATGCATTTTCTGTAAAACACGCTTTAAATAAACTTTAAATTAGTTTTATTGTTACCTTCGTGACAAAGTAATAAATTTGATGGCTTGTCTACAATTAGTTTTGAAGAATATCTGTTTGAAGAAAAAGAGCCGGGTAATTTTGTTTATTCTTAATTACGCCGACCGTGACGCTATGCTATATTACCATAGCCTTTACAAATACGTAAATTCATATTAACTTAACCTACAACCGTGTCGTTTTATAGAGAACATACTTACATATTTGAACGTTAATTGGTAATATTTTCTAAATATTAAACTTACATCGTTGAAATGAATCTCACACGCTTAAGATATCACTACAATGTGATCGTCAAATTTGTATGTTGCCTTTTAGTGAGTTATTTCTTTTTGTTATAATGAAGAAACCCAGAAAGTGGGTGGTTTTAAAACAGAAGTGAGAAGGATGGATGCGTTTGATATACTGCTGTTCATCAGGTATTTTTATATACATAACAAGAATAGCCAACCAAGTTAATCAGAGTGTTACATACAGGTGTGTAGAAATAAACGGCAGAGTTACAAAGAAGAGTGATTTAGGACAGGATGAATTATATAAGACAAAATGTACAACACAAATGTGTAAATTTCAACAGTTTGTTCACGTGATTAATATAAATACGTGAGTAATGAGAGAGAGAGAGAGAAAAGTGTTCTTTGAATGCTTCTAATCTTGTTTTATACATTACAGATATATAAGTAAATAATGTAGGTGAAAAGATTAAAGCAGCCGAGAATGATATCAAGTACGCCACCAGGTGGAGTGATTTTAACATCGCTACTAGAATCTTTGACTTATTTTCTAGAAGTAGAGTGTCATTCGTTATTTACGTTCCTGTTTTGGTATTAGTGTTTTTGACAGCTGTATGTTTACTCATATTTATTAAAATCTTACATCACTGTTGAAACCGGAAGTTTGCGTGTTCCGTAACATGACACATTTAGATGGTACTCAACTGTCGTGACATATTTTAAAAGAAACTGGCTTTTATGAAATAAAACGTTTATAATTTTCTTTTACTCATTGAAATAAAAAAAATCTTATACACAATTTCTTAGAGAGAATAAAAGAAGAGCTTGTCTGACAATAGGTAATTGTTTGGTAAGGGGACTTGAAATTGGTCAAATCTAAAGTAGGTACTTGTTTTGTAACGAGACTTGACATTGGTCAATCATAAAAATAGGTACCTGTTTTGTAACGAGACTTGACATTGGTTGAACCTAAAATAAGTACCTGTTTTGTAACGAGACTTGACAATAGTCGAGCATAAAATAGGTACTTGTTTGGTTAAGGGACTTGATATTGGTCTATCCTAAAATAGGTACTTGTTTGGTAACGGGACTTGACATTGGTCGAACCTAAAATAGGTACTTGTTTGGTAACGGGACTTGACATTGGTCGAACCTAAAATAGGTACTTGTTTGGTAACGGGACTTGACAGTTGGTCGAATCTAAAATAGGTACTTGTTAGGTAAGGGTGACTTGACA
>NW_013666590.1:268268-290390 GCF_000517525.1 Limulus polyphemus | reverse complement strand
AAGGTGACTTGACATTGGTCGAGAATAAGATAGGTACTTGTTTGGTAACGGGACTTGACATTGGTTGAGCCTAAAGTAGGTACTTGTTTGGTAAGGTGACTTGACATTGGTCGAGAATAAGATAGGTACTTGTTTGGTAAACGGGACTTGACATTGGTTGAGCCTAAAATAGGTACTTGTTTGGTAACGGGACTTGACATTGGTCGAACCTAAAATAGGTACTTGTTTGGTAACGGGACTTGACATTGGTCGAATCTAAAATAGGTACTTGTTTGGTAAGGGGACTTGACATTGGTCGAACCTAAAGTAGGTACTTGTTTGGTAAGGTGACTTGACATTGGTCGAGAATAAGATAGGTACTTGTTTGGTAAAGTGACTTGACATTGGTTGAGCCTAAAGGCACATAACTTATGAAAAATTTAATAAAAGATAATTTTGATCATCAAGAGTAAAGGAGCTGAGAAAGACCTAACCTTTTTATCTTTACTGTTAAATTGTTCTTTGTGTATAAAAACGAGGTACCCAACTGATAAATCAATGAACACTAATCTTTATAATCAAGAATGTGAGAAAAACTTATGTAATTAGCTATACTCATTACCGTGTTGATTTCTGTTTTGATCTTGGTATGTAGCTTGCTCTGATCAGAAATCAATTTTAGTAGCATTTGAAATATTTACGTCCAGTTGAATGGCTCCCATTTTTCATTCACAACTCAACTTTAAAAACTTACCATTTGACATTTAAAGGTGAAAATATACAGAACTGATTAGTAATCTCAACTTTATTTTCAGATGCTGGATACACGCAAAGTTTTAACAAATAATATAAGGCAGAATAAAATGTTTAATAAACACGAAAGAGGTACCAACAACCTTCGGATGTCTGTTATAAATATAGGTTAAAGAACTGCACAGCTGCACCAGAGACTAATGTTAGCAGCTCAGACAGCTGATCTAATGTTATCAGCTCCAACAGCTGATCTAATGTTAGCAGTTCCAACAACTGATCTAATGTTAGCAGCTTCAACAGCTGATCTAAGTGTTGTTGTTTACTTTAGACCTATCAAACTTGTTAACAGAAATGTAAGGAATCGCTCTTCGTTATTGGACTAGAATTTAAAACACATACTATAGTTTACCCTCATAAGCAGTGTAAGTACCTAACTCAACAATTCGATGAAATTACTCATTTCAAAGCAATATATACATAATAAAGTACAGTAGTAGTTAGTGGGAAAATTGAAGTTTTGATGGTATTTTTTTAATGTTTTGTGTGTCATTATATGTCATTAAAAGGCCTCTGCAATCAACAAAATAATGGGCCCTATAAAGCATCTACAATCAACAAAATCATGGGCCCTATAAACCATCTACAATCAACAAAATCATGGGCCCTATAAGGCCTCTACAATCAACAAAATCATGGGCCCTATAAGGCCTCTACAATCAACAAAATCATGGGCCCTATAAGGCCTCTACAATCAACAAAATCATGGGCCCTATAAGGCCTCTACAATCAACAAAATCATGGGCCCTATAAGGCCTCTACAATTTATGCAACGTTGTGCATAAATGGTTAACATTACTTTAAAATATTTAAGAAACAAATGTGTGATAATACATTAATATAATCCCTTAAGAATTTTACCTTCACTCTTTACTGCCTCAGAATAAATTTGCAGTAAAAAGAATGTTATATTAACATTTCAACTGATGGAAACAAATATTTGGCTTATTACTAAAAGTTATTAAGTCAGCTGTAGTTTAACACACAAAGTCTTTTTGCCAACACTATTTACATGAATTGTTTATGAAGCAACAGAACTGTGGCAGTCCAAAGATTTATTTCGCAGGAGAAAGAGTATACAACTGGTTGCACTGTCAACATAATTGTAGAAAATATATATCTACTGTAGTAGCTTTGTCTTCCAAGTGCTCAACAAATCAATCTCAAGTTAAGTCATCGTCAAATTTCTGAATAAAGTTTTCCCTTTCAATAGTTGCTTGGTCAAAATACAGTTTCTCAAAAGAAGAGCATAAATGTTCTTGCATAAAAAAGGGGGGTGGAGAGCTTTATGAAGCCCTTTATGTTGTATTAGGCTTCAAAGTTAGGAAACCAGAGTGTTTGAAACTATCTCGAGAAATGATAACTAGGGTATCGTAGTTGAAGTCAACGTATCTGTGATCACATGCAAAAAATTTATTTAAAACGTCAGTTTTAAATAAGATACTGCATTAGTTGGTAAATACACAATACCATGTAATGTAATATGAAATAAAATTAAGATCCACTATCAAGGAATACAAGTTAATACGGACACAAGTTTCAATACTTTCACGTGTTCTCTTCAGTCCAACTTTGACAGTATACTAAATTTTTATCGTACCACCATAAAAAGTAATTTAATTCAATGCTAGAATAAGTTTGTGGTAATATAAGCTAGCTTTTACATTGTGCGTGACATCTCTTGAAGATTAATGATATAACAGTGTGTTAACAATTTTAAGAGCTCGATCTAAAAGATTTGATGTTATTTACTATATTCATTGTGGTCCCATGATAAATAAACGTGCTCAACATCATCCATGTTTGAATAAACTACTATTGTTATATGTTGGTGTAGTATTGTGCAGCGACATCTCGTGAATTCACGTTTGTGTAAAGCAATGCAGAATTACGTTATTTTGAACCATAAAAGTCTACTGATGGTGTGGATTTATTTATTTTCATGTTGATTTTTGAGAGTATTTTTCTAAGAGAGAGATATTTTTTTATTACTTGAGCACTTTTCAATCAATAACAAAACAAACCTGAAACGTAGTGCTGTTAGAACAAAACTTTATGACAAAGGTTAACCTCATGATAAAACACACTCTCTGTTTGAGTTAGAGATTACATTGTGATAACATACACTCTCTGCTTGACTTAGATACTACATTGTGATAAAATACACTCCCTACTAGACTTAGACTACATTGTGATATAGACTCTTTACTTTTAACTCTCACTGGTGAAGGAGTACAAATAAAATGATCTCTGTTTCTCTATTAACCTTGTTTAACAAGGATTATGAGTAGTTGAAAACCTGTGTCTAGTCTATTTTTTGTGTAAAGATTCAGCAATAGGCAGAGATATGTGGCCCTTCTCCGCAATATAGTACCCTCCTATAAAAGATTTAAGAAATATATTTTTAAATATCGTATAAAGTACACCATTACAGATGGAAGGTCTATACTTTACTCCATACTTATATAAATACCAGAACTTAAGACTACTTTAGGGGCAGTTTTTCTACAGCCTATTATCTCACTCATACGTTTCGATGCACGTGTTGTGCAAAACTTCGCCTGACCTGATTCAATGCCAGGATCAGGTCAGTCCTAGTCTCAAGGCCAACCTTAAGGCCCATAGCCTAATGTACGTTAAGCGCATGACCCTGTTTCTTCAGCAAGTGCTCATCGGATGCTACAGCGTCTGACACACCTTCTACATTAGTTGTTCTGGTCTGATGACTACTACGCAACACAACCATCTACTGCATTGCTAGGAATCAAGGCAGTTTGTGTCCTTAGTTTACCAATTATAGAATATACCAGACCAGGTGGAAATAAAGCTCATTGTTATTATACAAATTCAGTTCAAATATAAATACAAAGTTCTATGACATACTTGGTTTAGTATTTAGACAAAGAAACTGCACTATAACACAGAAGCTGGTGTTCAACATAACATATGCGCTACTAGTCTCCTTTTCTGTGACAAGAACTCGAGTCCCATACTATATAGTGTGGTTAATTCTTAGATATGCATATACGGAGTTTCAGTCTAATAGTAAGTTATATTAATAACTAATGTGATCAATTTAAAAAATGGAGCAAGTGAAAAATTTAATGGAATTGTGGGCATTTTATAATTTTCTAATAGAAAAAAGAATACTAGGGAAAACTTCCAATTTTTGTTCGTTAAGAATTAAAAACTGTGCCTCTAAATAGTTTTTCAAATCATAAGTTGTAGTCAGGTGTGATCTGGTGTTATCTTTCTGAGGTCAGAAGTTCTAAGGCTCAAGCCTCCATATTTGGCTGAACTCGTTCTACACATTAACCGTGAGTTATAAAAGGGAACGTCAATCAGGTTATTCGGTTAATTAAGAGTAGCTGTGTGTTGTTGACCACCTTCTGGGCAGTAGTTCTGGCTCCATTTAGCTCATGTTTCGCATAAAGTGTCTTTTAAGTCGTAAATACGTCGCAGAGACTACCGATATCTTGTAGCACATTATTCTTAGCATGACCTTAATTCATTTTCAAAATGGAAATAAAACTAATCTTTATAGTTTTAAGGTCATGGCATGAAAAATTTAAAAACAACAACAACGAATTCTAGGACAGTTAGGATGTCGATAACTGTCAAAAATTAACTATAATTTACATCCAAAAATGTTCTATGGTTTTTCTTAATGAATAAGTGAAGTGTATGTTTGTTACTTTCGTCGACACCCTTTGTCCACTTTCTATGTTATAAAACATTGTGTGTGAAGGAAAAGCTAGAAGCACATGACAGAGCGTTCTGTGACTAAGATACATAAAAATGTAGAAACATGACGTAGTAAACATGGTCTGAATTCAAGAAAATGTGATTAACATACATAAAAATGTAGAAACATGACGTAGTAAACATGGTCTGATTTCAATAAAATGTGAAGTATGTTAATCACATTTAATTGAAATCAGACCATGTTAACTACGCCATGTTTCTAGATTTTTATGTATGTTAATCACATTTTATTGAAATCAGACCATGTTAACTACGTCATGTTTCTAGATTTTTATGTATGTTAATCACATTTTATTGAAATCAGACCATGTTACCTACGTCATGTTTCTACATTTTTATGTATGTTAATAAAAATGTAGAAACATGACGTAGTAAACATGGTCTGATTTCAATAAAATGTGATTAACATACATAAAAATGTAGAAACATGGCGTAGTTAACATGGTCTGATTTCAATTAAATGTGATTAACATACATAAAATGTAGAAACATGACGTAGTAAACATGGGCTGATTTCAATAAAATGTGATTAACATACATAAAAATGTAGAAACATGACGTAGTAAACATGGTCTGATTTCAATAAAATGTGATTAACATACATAAAAATGTAGAAACATGACGTAGTAAACATGGTCTGAGTTCAATAAAATGTTTATGGTTACTTTTCCAGAGGTTCACAAACTGGAATGTGTTTTGCTAATATTAAGTATGACAAAAAGGATCGTTGAATCGTCAATCGTGTGGTTTTGGTTGAATACCCATTTCTGGCTTGTTGAAAATCAAGTGCTTTATAACATTGTTAATCTACTATAATTATTCATTACAAAACCTTGTATTTATTCTCTCTGTTCAAACTCATACTTTATCCAAATTAGTTCTAACTGTCTGGATGATCTTTGGTATTTGTCAGAATACTAATAGTATCATTATAAATTTTGTGAAATTTAAGAATTGAAATATATGTAGACCTTATAATAATGTTTTATCACTCTTTTTGATCTAAAGTATCATATTGGAATAAAGTTAACGGTCAATACCGAGATTCTAGCTGCGACATATGGACTGAATGGCTAAATCAAAGATCGCAAGGTTCAGGCGTAGCTTTCCTTAATTTAGAATTGTCGACCAGAGAAAAGACAACCAATTGACAGCTGAAAGTACGGAGAGCTTTTGATAGAAAATATCCAGTCCATAGACTATCAGTAAAAAAAAAGGTATTTGTTGTAAAACTGAGTGATGTACAAGAAAACAAAACATAAATGATATCCAAATATCTGAATGAGGTCCTCACACTAACTGCGGGTCGCCGAGCAAGACACACCGAAAGGTGGACACATTTGTATTATAAAATTATTTATTTGAGCACTTGTAGAGTTTACCATCCACCACATGCATCTATTTAACCAGAAATTGTTAATAAACTACTTTAATAAATTGTTATAACTTTATTTCTAAATGGCATTTTAGACTAAGACTTTGCTTGTTCAGGTGTTTAGAAAATTTACACAAACCTTTCAGCGCTAGCCGACCCGAATCTTGCTTGGACTGCTAGACTATAGCAAAGACAGTTAGTAAAGAGGAGGCACCGTCAATTCTTTGTCAACTAATTGAATAGTGGGATCTGACTATAACTTTTATAGTGTAGCTATGACTCCAAAGTACGGGGAGAGATTTTGCGGCAACGGGACGCGGACCATGGATCCTAGGATGATGCTGTCGAAGGCCTATTGAAGATCATCGAAAGCATTAAATAAACTTAAATATGTTTATAGGTCCACGGGAAACAGGGTATCTGTCGAAAGATCTCGCAACCAGCCTACATCTGACCTCAATCTTACGACTAGGTTTACTGAAGCCAGTTTGGGTAACTTTGCACTGATTTTATTTTTATTGTCAATGACAAATTCATATCATGTTAAGCTGGATGATTCAATTTTTCTTGAGTTTAAACTGTAAAAATATTATAGTACAAGATTGTGTGTGATTTACAGTTTTCGTTTCCTTACACTTTTTACTAAGAAGATGTTTAACAAAGCAATTTACTATTAATTTACTGTGTCACCGGTAAAAATATTATAGCAAAAGATTGTGTGTGATTCACAGTTTTCGTTTCCTTATACTTTTTACTAAGAAGATGTTAAAAAAATCAATTTATTATTAATTTACTGTGTCACCGGTAAAAATATTATAGCACAAGATTGTGATTCACAGTTTACGTTTCCTTATACTTCTTAGCAAGAAGATGTTAACAAATCAATTTACTGTATCACCGGTAAAAATATTATAGTACAAGATTGTGATTCACAGTTTACGTTTCATTAGTAAGAAGATGTTAACAAATCAATTTATTAGTAATTTACTGTGTCATCGGTAAAACTATTATAGTACAAGATTGTGATTCACAGTTTACGTTTCCTTATATTCTTTAGTAAGAAGATGTTAACAAATCACAAAGTTGCGGTGACGTTAGGCTTACTCTTGCTTTAGCTGCACAGCTTTCGACAATACTAAAACATCTCAAAGCTTATTGTTTGAAGGGTATTTTAGGTAGAGTACAGATTGTAACGTTTTGGTTTTAATGGACTGCTCCAGTCTGTTTATGGAGTGAGATGACGTTTCGGCTTCTATAATGATGCCTTCTTCAAGTCATCTCAGTATAGAAGACGAAACGTCGTTCATTCTAGTAACAGAGAGAAGTAGTCTATGAAAAGTAAACTATCTGACAGCTTGTTGAATTATTCTTACTTTCTTATACAACCATTCTCTCACTTTGTGAAAACCTTAGGTATAGAGCACAAGTGTTTTTAGAGATCTCAATTATACTGGTATTATAGAATTGTAGACAAACCCAGGCCTAATGATTAATTTGACCAATTAACGGTCATAGTTATAACCTCCTTGACCACGTCTATCATCAGCTAATTTGTAACTCAAAATTACAATATTATTAGCGACTGCTTATATCGAAAATAAAAACAAATTAAAATAAGTAATAATCAAAACAATGTAGAACGACATTTAGATATAGCGTTACTTATTTGACTAGTACCATTGTCAGCCAATGTAGAACGACATTTAGATATAGCGCTACTTATTTGATTAGTACCATTGTCAGCCAATGTAGAACTACATTTAGATATAGCGCTACTTATTTGATTAGTACCATTGTCAGCCAATGTAGAACTACATTTAGATATAGCGCTACTTATTTGACTAGTATCATTGTCAGCCAATGTAGAACGACATTTATATATAACGTTACTTATTTGATTAGTACCATTGTCAGCCAATGTAGAACGACATTTAGATATAGCGCTACTTATTTGACTAGTACCATTGTCAGCCAATGTAGAACGACATTTAGATATAGCGCTACTTATTTGATTAGTACCATTGTCAGCCAATGTAGAACGGCATTTAGATATAACATTACTTATGTGACTAGTACCATTGTCAGCCAATGTAGAACAACATTTAGATATAGCGTTACTTATTTGACTAGTACCATTGTCAGCCAATGTAGAACGACATTTAGATATAACGTTACTTATTTGACTAGTATCATTGTCAGCCAATGTAGAACGACATTTAGATATAGCGTTACTTATTTGACTAGTATCATTGTCAGCCAATGTACAACGACATTTATATATAACGTTACTTATTTGATTAGTACCATTGTCAGCCAATGTAGTACGACATTTCGACATAATGTTATTTATTTGATTAGTACCATTGTCAGCCAATGTAGAACGACATTTATATATAACGTTACTTATTTGACTAGTATCATTGTCAGCCAATGAAGAACGACATTTATATATAACGTTACTTATTTGACTAGTATCATTGTCAGCCAATGAAGAACGACATTTATATATAACGTTACTTATTTGACTAGTACCATTGTCAGCCAATGTAGAACGACATTTATATATAACGTTACTTATTTGACTAGTACCATTGTCAACAGTTAAGTTTCTATCTATATCAAGAGCTTATAATTGAAAAGTGAGTCACTTTTATAGAGCACACATAGCTCCGAACGACAGAATTCGATTCTGCGGCAACGGGACCCGAGCCATTTACTCGAGGATCCATAGTCTGTCAAGTTAACTACTAGGGTATGTTGGATCGGACGACTCTTTAACTTGATCGCAGCCTCTATACTACTGCTTTTCGTTCCTGGTTACTTACATGTTTTGTTCTGTATTTATATTATAAGATAGAGAATTGAATTTAACAGAGAATCGTTTATCTAGTTAACTGAAACTTGTTTTCAAAACCAGTACTAAGACATAAATATATTTTAATATTTTTATTGTGAGATTAGTAGCAGTTAAAACTTAAATTTATTGTGAAACCACACCAAGAGTGTAAGTTCGGCCTACCTTCAAGCAGCTGGTAGAACTTCCTTTATTATCCAGGACGTTTCACAAGATATTTTAACATTAGAATCAAAGCCACCACATAAACACATACCAACACAACAAACGGTCGGGGAATGAATGGCCCTGGTTAACGTGGAGTTCTGGCTCAACTCTGGTCGTTAAGCCCCGAAGCGAGACGCGCCAGGTAGAGGACTCCCCGTATTCCCTCTAGCTAGGTTGTAACCTGCAACGTATCGGTGGGGGTCGGGAGTGGGTTGCAGAGTAGGTTACATATGAATAGCAGTTACACTGGCTGCGACTTCCTCTGTGGATATAGTTCTAATGTATGATAGTTGTATGTACTGGTTATGTAGAGAAGACAATTGCCGAGAATATTTTAACCCACTTACAATCAGTGAAGAGAAACTGAAGATAAGTTAAGTTTTAAAGACTTAATCAAACAGAAAGCGCGATATACTTCTAATAAGTTAAAAAACTGATCAAATAATAAGAATCACTTAGAAGCTGGTGAAAAAGAAAAACAGATTTTCAGATAGTGTTCTTCCGATAAAGAAAACTTGGCTAATTGTGTTTAAATAGATCATAATATATAGATGAATTATTAGTCTGTAAGTTTTTTTTTATCTGAATCTAATTACTCTCGTTTCAAATGACTTTAATAGTAAACTGACAAACAAAGTAATTTTATTTTGGATAACATAATGCATGTTTCAACAGGACACTTATCTGTCTTCTTCTTTAAACATGTTTCAAACGACTTCAAACATGATAGCTAAAAACCTTTTGGTCTAAACGTCCAACTACGACATGACTGCATCTGGTTACCACATTTTAGATTAGTTTTAAAAGTATATCGTAACAGTGTAATTCACCACGCTATACTGTGGCCTTGGGTGCGTTGTCTGGTTCTACGCCAACTTGATAGTTTTAATATGAAACACGAGAGCAGTGCACAAACTTTCTGTCACAGGTGTAGAGAATAGGTTGAATTTAGTTCTCAGAGTTATCGTATTTCTAGTTTTTTTGTCAGATCGTGGAATTCAGAGACTAAAACTAAAATATCTGGTTTATGTTTTTTTTTAAAAAGCAACGACGCACTTAAGATTTTACTAACTATGATTACAGTAACCGAGAAAATAGTAAAAAATGAGTATATAAACACACAATAACCGAGAAAATAGTAAAAAAGGAGTATATAAGCACACAATAACCGAGAAAATAGTAAAAAAGGAGTATATAAGCACACAATAACCGAGAAAATAGTAAAAAAGGAGTATATAAACACAAAATAACCGAGAAAATAGTAAAAAAGGAGTATATAAACACAAAATAACCGAGAAAATAGTAAAAAAGGAGTATATAAACACAAAATAACCGAGAAAATAGTAAAAAGGAGTATATAAACACTTCATAACCGTGAAAGAAGTAAAATACAGAAGTATATAAACACACAATAACAAAGAAAATAGAGAAATAAAAGAGTATATAAACACACAATAACAAAGAAAATAGTAAAATACAGAAGTATATAAACACACAATAACAAAGAAAATAGTGAAATAAAGGAGTATATAAACACACAATAACAAAGAAAATAGTGAAATAAAGGAGTATATAAACACACAATAACAAAGAAAATAGTAAAATACAGAGGTATATAAACACACAATAACAAAGAAAATAGTGAAATAAAGGAGTATATAAACACACAATAACAAAGAAAATAGTGGAGTCAAGCCGTAAGTAAAGTGTGTGAATCCCTGTGAATTATAGCGTGTTTTTATAAAAGCAGTTAAGTTAAAGTGACTGTGGAAATTCTGTGTATTACAAAGTTGTATTGAGAAAGTATAAACTAGTTTTATTTAAGAAAGGACTTGTATCGCTGAAGTTCCTCGGAAAGAATTTATACCGGAAATTAATAAACGACCAGATACGCAACAATATACTCCTTTATTTCACTATTTTCTCGGTTATTGTGTGTTTATATACTCCTTTATTTGATTATCTGTATCTTCAATCTCTCTATCTGTGCAATTCTCTCCTCGCTTTATTTGCCGGGCTTATATACTAAAAAAGAGGGCGCCTGAAACCGACTACAGTTGCCAGGACAATTCATGATCATTCGAGAATATCATCACGTGTTACTAGTGTCACGTGACTTCCGCTGTCGTAACAATATAAACACACAATAACGGAGAAAATAGTAAAATAAAGGAGTATAGAAACACACAATAACCAAGAAAATAGTAAAATAAAGGAGTATATAAACACTTCAGATGTCTTTGAGTTATTATTTTTAATCAGCAGTTGATTTTTTTGATATTCTTTTGACCAGCCCCTATTGATATCTGAAAGCACATATAATAACTCACATAAAAGGAACGAGATAGTTAATTTGAATAAGAATAATGATCTTGCAAAACAAAACAACGTATGTTAATTGGTAGCAGTAAGTCTTTGAGTGTAGATAAACATACAATCATACAGAAATAAATTTACAGAAGTCCTTTACCTTTTACAAATAAAGAAAATAATTTTATTTTCTGAGAAAGCTACGTATGGCATATCAGAAACTCATAAATCAGATTAAGATTAGATTAGCTTTACGTACGAACGCCAATAACCATAGTGTAACCGTTCTAACGTATCTAAACTATCGTATTACTCTGACTAAAGGTTTCTCTGTTTTTGAAACATAGCAACTACGAGTTGAAGAAACTTTTATTACGTAGCAATTACCAGTTGAAGAAACGTTTATTACGTAGCAACAACCAGTTGAAGAAACGTTTATTACGTAGCAACTATCAGATGAAGAAACTTTTATCAAGTAGTAACTACGAGTTGAATAAACTTTTATTACGTACCAACAACAAGTTGAAGAAACTTTTATTACGTAGCAACTACGGGTTGAAGAAACTTTTATTACGTAGCAACTACGGGTTGAAGAAACTTTTATCAAGTAGCAACTACATGTTAAAATAACTTTTAATTAGTAGCAACTACAAGTTGAAGAAACTTTTATCAAGTAGCAACAACCAGTTGAAGAAACTTTTATCAAGTAGCTACTACATGTTAAAATAACTTTTAATTAGTTGCAACTACGAGTTCTAGAAACTTTTATCAAGTAGCAACAACCAGTTGAAGAAACTTTTATTACGTAGCAACTACCAGATCAAGAAACTTTTATTACATAGCAACTACCAGTTTAAGAAGCTTTTATGAAGTAGCAACTGCCAGTTGAAGAAACATTTATTACGTGGCAACCACATTTGAAGAAACTTTTATCAAGTAGCAACTACGTGTTGAAGAAATTCTTATTACGTAGCAACTACGAGTTGAAGACACTTTTATCAAGTAGCAACTACCAGTTGAAGAAACTTTTACTACGTAGCAACTACCAGTTTAAGAAACATTTATTACATAGCAACTACCAGTTGAAGAAACTTTTACTACGTAGCAACTACAAGATGAAGAAACTTTTATTACATAGCAATTACCAGTTGAAGAAACTTTTATTACGTACCAACTACAAGATGAAGAAACTTTTATCAAGTAACAACTACCAATTGAAGAAACTTTTATCAAGTAACAACTACCAGTTGAAGAAACTTTGTTCAAGTAGCAACTACCAGTTGAAGAAACTTTGATCAAGTAGCAACTACCAGTTGAAGAAACTTTTATTACGTAGCAGCTACAAGTTTAATAGCTAAATGTTTGTTAGACAGTCACGTTCAGTATAAAGCTAAGTGTTTTCAGCTTGTCACGTTCAGTATAAAGCTAAGTGTTTGTTAGACAGTCACGTTCAGTATAAAGCTAAGTGTTTATTAGACTTATACTGAACTTGACTGGCTAACAAACACTTAGCCTTACACTGAACGTGACTGACTACAAACAATTAACTTTATACTGAACGTGACTAGCAAACAAAGACTTAGCTTTACACTGAACATGAATGAATAAGAAACACTTAGCTTTACACTGAACGAGAGTGAATAGCAAACACTTAGTTTTATACTGTACGTGACTGACTAACAAACACTTAGCTTTATACTCTAAGTGACTGACTAACAAACACTTAGCTTTATACTGAACGTGACTGGCTAGGTGTTTGTTAGCCAATCACGTTCAGTATAAAGTTAAGTGTTTGTTAGTAAGTCACGTTTAGTATAAAGCTAAGTGTTTGTTAGTGAGTCACGTTCAGTATCAAGCTAAGTGTTTGTTAGTCAGTCACTTAGAGTATAAAGCTAAGTGTTTGTTAGCCAGTCAAGTTCAGTATAAAGCTAGGTGTTTGTTAGCCAATCACGTTCAGTATCAAGCTAAGTGTTTGTTAATCAGACACGTACATTATCAAGCTAAGTGTTTGTTAATCAGACACGTACATTATCAAGCTAAGTGTTTGTTAATCAGACACGCACATTATCAAGCTAAGTGTTTGCTACTCACTCTCGTTCAGTGTAAATCTAAGTGTTTGTCAGCCAGAAACGTTCAGCATAAAGTTAAGAGTTTGTTAGCCAGTCACGTTCTGTGTAAGGCTAAGTGTTATTAGAGAGTCACGTTCAGTATAAAGCTAAGTGTTTGTAGCTGAGTGTTTGTTAGCCAGTCACGTTTAGTATAAAGATAAGTGTTTGTTATGCAGACTTGTTCAGTATAAAGCTAAGGGTTTTTGTCAGTCAGTTATGTTGAGTATAAAGCTGAGTTTTTGTTAGTCAGTAACGTTCAGTGTAAACTAAGTATTTCTTATTCATTCATGTTCAGTATAAAGCTAAGTGTTTTCAGCTTGTCACGTTCAGTATGAAATTAGTGAAGGTTTTTACCTTTTTTCTGTACGTGTGGTGCAAAAACACTTTAAGTTTGTACTTCTACAAATAACTATATTAGTGAAGGTTTTTATTTTACTGCTATACGTGTTTCAAACAAGCAACTTGAAATAATACTGCCCCAAATAACTAGATTAGTGAAAGTTTTTACTTTACTGCTATACGTGTGGTACACAAAAAATTTGAATTTGTAGTGCCACAAATAACTATTTAGTGAAGGTTTTTACTTTACTGCTATACCTATGGTAGACAAGCAGCTTGAGTTCGTACTGCTACAAATAACCATATTAGTGAAGGTTTCTACTTTACTGCTATACGTGTAGTACACAAAAACGTTGAGTTTGTACTGCTACAATAACTATATTAGTGAAGGTTTTCATTTTACAGCTACACGTGTGGTAGACAAACACTTTGTGTTTGCACAGCCACAAATAAATGGATTGGTGAAGGTTTTTATTTTACTAATATACGTTTGCTAGACAAGGAGCTTCTGTTAGTACTGCTAGAAATAACTAGATTGGTGATGGATTTTATTTTGCTGCTATACGTGTGATACACAAACACTATGAATTTGTACTGCCACAAGTAACTAGATTAGTGTGCGTTTTTACCTTAATGAAATACCTGTGGTAGATAAGCATTTGAGTTTGTACGACCACAAATAAGTGGATAAGTGAAGGTTTTTACTTTACTGCTATACGATTGGCAGACAAGCAGGTTGAGTTTGTACTGCTACAAATAAGTATATTAGAGACGGTTTTATTTTACTGCTTTAGGTGTAGTAGACAAGAACTTTGCGTTTGTACGGCCACAAATAACTAGATTAGTGAAGGTTTTTACCTCAGTGTAATACGTGTTGTAGACAATCACTTTCAGTTTGTACTGCCACAAATAACTATTTAGTGAAGGTTTTACTTTACTGGTATGCGTGTGGTAGACAAGCAGTTTGAGTGTGTACTGCTACAAATAACTAGATTAGTGAAAGTGTTTATTTTTGCTATTCGTGTGGTAGGCAAGAACTTTGAGTTTATACCGCCATAAATAACTAGATTAGAGAAGGTTTTATTTTACTGTTTTAGGTGTGTTAGACAAGAACTTTCAGTTTGTACTGCCACAAATAACAATTTATGAAGGTTTTTACTTTACTGCTATACCTATGGTAGACAAGCAGCTTGAGTTCATACTGCTTCAAATAAACAGATTAGTGTAGGTTTTTACTTTATTGCTATACCAGTAGTATACAAGGACTTTGAGTTTGTACTGCCACAAATAACTAGGTTAGTGAAGGTTTTTACTTTACCGCAATACGTGTTGTAGACAAGATATTTGAGTTTGTTGTGCCAAAAATAACTAAATTAGTGAAGGTTTTGACTTTACTGATATACGAGGGGTAGACAAACATTCTGAGTTTGTAGTGCCACAAATAACTATAGTTATTGTAGCAGTATAAACTCAAAGTGTTTGTCTACCACACCTATAGCAGTAAAAAAAAACCTTCTCTTATCTACTTATTTGTAGCAGCACAAACTCAACCTGCTTGTCTTCCAATCGCATAGCAGTAAAGTTAAAACCTTCACTTATGTAGTTATTTGTGGCAGTACAAACTCAGAGTGCTTGTCTACCCCTCGTATATCAGTAAAGTAAAAACCTTCACTAACCTAGAGAATGCCTCACTAAGAGTTTTGGCTCAACAGATTGCAGCCAACTGTGAAGCATGGTGATTTCAGCGTGATGGTTTGGTGAGCTGTTTGGGTTGGTGGGAGATCGAGCTTAGTGGAGTGCGTTGGTAACATAAATTTTGCGAAATACGTCGAAATATTGAAGGAAGGACTCTTGCCACTTTATTCCTCGGGTTTCGTGGACAAGACCACAACCTTGTTCCAGGAAGATGGAGCACCATTTCACACTGCCAGAAACACCCAAAAGTGGCAGGAAGAAAATGGTATCCAGAAGTTGCCCTGGCCGAGCCAATCTCCTGACATGAACCCCATCGAAAACCTTTGGGCCATACGCGACCGGCAAGTCAAGAAACAACCAAAAAAACCAACTTCGAAGAGCGATCTACTCCAAGCTTTGAAGCAAGAGTGGGCGAAAATCCCACAATCTAAAACTGAGTAGTTGTTTGTAGCAAGGTGGTTGTATAAAAGACGTATAGCAGGAAAGTAAAACCTTCACTAATATACTTATTTATGGCAGTACACACTAAGTGCTTGTCTACCACACGTATGTCAGTAAAGTAAGAACCTTCACTAATCTTGTTCTCACAAGCAGCACAAACGCAAAGTGTTTGTCTACAACACGTATAATAGTAAAGTAAAAACCTTCACTAATTTAGTTATTTGTTGCAGTACAATTTCAAAGTGCTTGTCTACCACTCGTATATCAGTAAAGTGAAAACCTTCACTAATCTTCACAGAGCACTATATAAATGAAAATGGTCCGCACACTAATTATTTTGTGCTACAACGTGCCTAGAACTCAAGGTTCTCTCGAATTGTCAGATTTTGTTAGAGGAAGGATAGTTGGTCAAGCAGATGGTGGAATAAGTCAGCGGTAAATTTCGCAGACGTTGGAAATCCCGCTTTCGACAGTCAACAGAATCATCGTGCAGTTCAGGGAACACGGCAAGGAAACAACTGAGCAGCGTCCGGGTCGTCCTGCTCCATCAGAGAGGACAAAAAGGGATGTCAAGAGGAGCATCGAAATGGATCCCAGATTAACGACTGCAGAAGTGGTCAAAGCTGGTGGGATGAACCCGAAATCTGTTCAACGGATTCTCCACAGATTGGATTATCGTTGCAGAGCTGCTAGACAGAAGCCTTTATTAAGACCTGCCAACATAGTCAGACGAAAGAAGTGGGCAAGTGATATGATGACCAAGCCTCTGGACTTTTGTAAGACCGTATTGTTCTCAGATGAATCAAGATTCACCCAATTTTCGGACAGTGGAAGGATATAGGTCATGCTAACTAATTTGTGAAATCAGTTAAATGAGGAAAAATTAGGTGTCTATTTACTTGTGACCACTCAGTGTATATTACTTGGAACTCCTTGTCTTGCAGCAAGATAAACATGTGTATCACAAACAGGTGATTGTAATACTAATACACACAGCACCTCTGATAATAGTGTGCTTTGATAATGTTATGAGCCACTGAGACATGGTAGCCAACCTGTGACATAACTAGTAGTCCTCAGATTTCTAAGGCAAAAAGATACTTCAGACCTTGCATAAAACAAGGACTGAAGGACACCAGGGTATGTGATGCTTTATCAAGAACGTGTAAAACCATTTTTCTGGGTGCATTTATGTAAAGTATTAAAATAATGGTGTACACAATGCACCACATGCACTGACAAGGGGAAATATTGACCACATCTGGATAACCTCAGGCAGAAAGTTGTAGTTTCTCCTTTGCAAAGAATTTCCCTATATACAGCTGGTCTTCTGTCCAAAATTGATAAAGATAATCAATATATTCTGGTCTGTGTTGATTAACTATCAGATACCTGCAAAGCATTTGTGGTCAAATCAGTAGCTTTATTGCAATAGTACTTCTTAAAATACAGGATATCTCGAATAATACAAAATAATTCTAATCATAGACACCGAAATTTATAAGTCCATTTGTCTTAGGTCTAACATTAATTAAGCCTTTATTAAGTACGGCCTGTATTTGATAAAGAGATAAATTAACACTGTAACTTTTGGACGTTTTTTGCTTTAGTTTAGTTAGGGCTAAACGTTACAGTCCTTACAACTATTGGTAAATAAAATTATAATGTTATTCTATGGCATAACGTCAGACCTTTTTAAAACCTTCGATAAACTTTTATATGTTATTGTACAAAATGTGTACTAAAATATATTTCCGTTTACCTTTTATTTACATCCATGGAAATGATATGCACTCACATGTGCATTTAGATAGTAGGATATGTGTATATTTTGAGGAGGGACAAAAATTGAGTGTTTTTATAATAGATTCACCAAATAAGCCAAAATTTATCCATTGGTCGACACTTTAATTCGGTGTGATGCTGACCTTTCGGCTGAACACTAGATAATATAATATGGACCACCCGTGGAGGATAGCTTTAGGAGGAAGTGGCTTTCAAGCATGTGTCAGGTGTGATGAAAATGCATTATTCACCTTGGCATTATCTTTGCTAAGTTTGTGAGTCTTGACAGAACCAACTAGGACTAGTAACTATCATATGTCATTATTGCATAATGTACATTTGAAGTACAATTAGTTGTCTGTTCTCTGAATTTCCTGATGTTTATATGAAGCACTACTTGCAGATGATTTAATGTATGGCCTGCCACTCACTTTGATTGTTCTGTAGAGTCTTCAGGAATGTATAAAGTGGCTGCACTCTCAGTAGCTAATGCACATGAATTATCGAGGGAGCAGAATATATATTACAAACATAGTATGGAATGAAACCTTGAGGTTGGTGGTTGTATATGACTATGGTACACACATACGAGATGTGAAAAGCTCGATTATGACTACACTGTTCCTTATCTTGTGTTTCAATAGCTCAGTGAGATGAAATGTGAGTTGTGAGGATCACCAGGAACAATTTCAAGCAGTTTCAACGCCTCAACAAGATGAAGTTTTGTATCACTGATGAATCTTTCGAGAATTAGTTACTAGAAGAATCAAAGTTAGATGAGATTGACTGTGATTATATTTTGTATGATTGTGACTGTTGATAATGGGAAATATACTAACAGAACAAATGTCATTGTCTATAATGTATAAGATGAGTGATTTAACTACGCTAATGATTGGCCAAGATTCTGATATAGGTTTTCAAACTGTTACACAGGGTATTAACTGCGTGACCAGTAGTAATGAGGATGATCAGTTGACTGCTAAATCAACAACTGAAAGTAAGTTACAGGTGTTCATTATAGTGAATATTAGGCATCATCTGAAAACTACTCACTTATAAAGGATTTAGTATACTTGGGTGATCACTGAGTTAACACCTGAAATGGAGTTGTGACCAAAGTTTCCCCTTCCTGACTACTTGTGGTATTTTCAGTTAAAACAGATTTCCCAACAAGTATCAGATAGGTAAGCCTGCAATAACAGCAGGTTCAATCAAGAGGTAATGGAAGTGTTCTGCAGTTGATAACATGACTGAATTTTAAGGTCCGTAAGAAATGAACAGATTGGACACATTTAAAAGACTGTGACAAAAAAAAACAATTTGTGTGCCTGCATAGCAAAGTAAAAGATTACCTCTACTGGATCACTGAATATCTTGTCCAATTTCCATCCTTCAAGATCAATCTTTGCTGAATTAGCCACGAAGAAAACAAATTAGGACTGAAAAAAGAAAATGAACTCGAAAGTAGAATGTATACCTGCTCATCTTGTACAGTGGATGATGTCACTTCATTGCTGTTGCTCCCTGACAACATTAGTCGACTGTCACTTTCAGTCAACATCAGAATTGGTCAAACAAGGGAATTTCTGTGCTAACGCATTTAATTCAGAGTCTAGGGCTATACTGAGATAACCATGCATAAAGAGAAGATGTCACTTATTAGAGATCAAAGCAATTAGAACAAAGTTAAGTAACAACTTTCTGTACTACATGTAGCTACCTAACAGTGTGGAATCTAAGTATTAAAAAATTAAAAACAACAATTTTGTATCACTATATTTGGTAAAAAGCACATTGTATGCCCACTTATTTTACTCCTCCCTTCTCTCTCACAGACCTGTCTTAAGGCCTGTAATTAAAATCAACTTTAAAACCAATCATGTTTAAACTCGTGACATGATCCAGGAGTAAGTTAATTTTATCATATTCCTAGAAACACATACACATCACACAGGCAGTGCAAAACTCCTTTACAAAAACAAAGAATTCGCGGCTACATTTACACAGACAAAATACACTTTTAACAAAACTTAATACCTAATACCAAGAAAAAGATTATTTATCCCCTTTAGAAGACTACACATAAAATGACAAGTTAAACCTTTTAATGAATGACATACAAAATGCATAATGATAAAACAAGATGCAGAAAAAATAAAACTTTTGCATAAATCAAAACATAAACAGTCAAAGTACAAAAACACTTCATAATAAGTACCTTTTGTTTTATTCGAACTGGTTGAAAATAAGTATAACATAAACGTTTCACAGATATGAAATTAGTAAAATCAGCACATTACACAAAAGCATCTGATCTAAAAATCACCAAAACACAATCCAAATAACTGTACATATATATATATATATACAAGAGAACATGCCATTAAATATATACATATTAACGCTCAGGGAAAAAAGAAATATAAATTATTTACAATACATATACATATATTTACATGGCTTTCACAAGGAAGTGATAGTGCACCTGTCATTACCATCTCACTTTGGTGAACTTCAAGCTTGTTCTCCAGTGTCTCCTTTGAAGAGACTGTGGAAACACTCAGCAACAAGGAATGGAAAATCACTGGCTAGTTCGAAACTAAAATAGCCAGATGGATTCAGAATTTTATCCTTCATCCACAAGATAGGTTCAATGCAATAGGTTCATGCAAATTATTTTGGTCGAAAGTTCAGCCGAGTGAGCAAGATAAAGTGAGTTGTAATGCATGGTTACACCCATAAAATTGGTATTGGCCAAGTGACACTTCTAAAGGTTTAACGTGTACTCACGCCATTTTCATCCATAGAACATGTGCTCAAGGAACTGAAGGACATCTTGATCCCCCACAATCCCTGGGTTTCTATTCAACCATCTTCCTGTCGCAATGCAATCCACTAATGTGCCCACCAGTCAGATGATACATGCAATCAGAATAGCTGACCCAACCTGACCCCTAACTTACTATCTGGTTGTCCCACAGAGAGCACCCATAAATTGGATCGAGACTGTTTGGTTCCTACAAAGTCAAGCTGACTCGAATTAAACGACACTATCCATGTTTTTGACTGTTAGCCTTCACTGACACTTTTATTGTCTTTCCTCATGGACTTGCTCTCATTTAGAAATTGTGTAACAATTATGGTATGAATTATAAAGTTTCATTGCATAGATGATACCTTCTGCCTTCCCTGTTACACTTACAACCAACCTCAAAACTGTATTTTGAAATAGAATAACATTAAGCACATTTTCAGTACAACTGTTTGCTTCTTTAAAATGTTCCAGTTTGCCTGACTGAGGATATTTCAATCACCATTAACTAAAACAGTTGGTAAACCACGTGCATATATTTGTTATGATATCTAAGTCATTGTCTGTGAATGCCTATACTGCTGATAATTTCATGAATATTTCAACTTGATCAAGTTTAGATATTTTCTGCAATATACTGTGAGAAAAAATAGGTAAAACCATGTTATTAGAATCACCCGATAAAACTGTATTGTGAAAACTCCAGGCGAAATTGTGTTTTTTCTCTAGCTGTAGTCGATCCTTTGTTACTTTTATTTCTTCCATAAAAATCTCACTACTTGCTGAAATTTTCAACGTCAAAAGTCAAACACTCTCTTACTAGTATTAGTGAAAATAACAGGCGCATTGTATTTTCAAATAATACCTTTCAGGACATTTATCACGGTTAACTTCATATTAATCAATTCTTGGCGTTGAGATCAAATCATTTTGTTTCCATGGCCCTGCTTGATAATTGTTGTGTTTTTAAAAACGAAACACAACTGCCACATGGCTCGTACATAGGCATACTTCCCAGGTAAATAGGAGCAAAAGTCTAAAAAATACAGGATGACATGCTCTGTAGAGTTCTTATCACTCAGCTAGATTATTGGAACGATTTTTTCAAAACATCGGGTGATATTTCACATCAGAAATTTCACTCAGTGGCTTAGAAAGCATGGTGTTAGATATAAATAGTTGTTTCAGTTTAAGTTTAAAGCGAGATTTATGATTTATATAGTTTATCTAGCATGAGTATTAAATTTAGTTATTTTAAAAGTGATATTTTATCGCAAGCTTGTTTACCAATCAGACATTATGTAGTTCAGTAGTTACAAATTTGGACTGTTATATAATTGCAGCAAGTTACTAGAACCTTCTGAGTTTTTTCGTTGTTTTGATTGAGTATTATTGCATCATAATATCTAGTAGTGAATTGAACATTCTAGACTTCAATGGGGGTATAAATACGCATCAAAAGTGTAGTTCAAAAGATAGATCTAGACTACATGATTGTGAGTTTAGCCATAAAGAGTGTACAGTGGTTATTTTTATAGTAAAATTCTCAATGAATGTATTGTAATAACAGAGTAGAAAAGAATAATTCGTCTTGTCAATTAGATTTTTCCAAGCCCGTTCCCTTGGCTGTGATTTCGCT
>NW_013666590.1:257274-267268 GCF_000517525.1 Limulus polyphemus | reverse complement strand
AAATCAGTTAAATGACGAAAAATTAGGTGTCTATTTACCTGTGACCACTCAGTGTATATTAGTGAAGTTGATTATTTTACTGCTATACGTGTTGTAGACAAGCACTTAATGTGTACTGCTATAAATAAGTATATTAGTGAAGGTTTTAACTTTACTGCTATACGTTTTTTTATACAACCAGCTTGAGTTCGTACTGCTACAAACAACTAGATTAGTGAAGGTGATTACTGATATACGTGTTGTACACAAGATATTTTAGTTTGTAGTGTCACAAATAACTATTTGATGAATGTTTTTAGTTTACTGCTATATTTGTAGTAGACAAGCACTTTGAGTTTGAACTGGCACAAATAACTAGATTAGTGGAGGTTTTTACATTACTGTTATACATGTGGGAAACAAACACTTTGACTTTATACTGCCACAAATAATTGGATTTGTAAAGATTTATACTTTACTGCTATATGTGTAGTAGACAAACAGTTTGAGTTTGTACTGCCACAAATAACTAGTTTAGTGAAGGTGATTACTTTACTGCTAAACGTGTTGTAGACAAGATCTTTGAGTTTTCAGTTCCTTAAATAACTATATTATTGAAGGTTTTAACTTTACTGTTATATGTGTGGTAGAGAATGAGGTTGAGATACTACTGCCCCAAAAAATAGATTAGTGAAGGTTTTTACTTTACTGCTATACGTGTGGAAGGCAAGCACTGTGAGTTTGTACTGCCAGAAATAAGTAAATTAGTGAAGGGTTTTACTTTGCTATTATACGTGTGGTAGACCAGAAGTTCGAGTTTGTAGTGCCACAAATAACTATTTAATGAAGGGTTTTAGTCTACTGCTATATTTGTGGTAGACAAGCACTTTGAGTTTGTACTGCAACATATAACTATAATACTTAACGTTTTTACTTTACTCTTATAGGTGTGATGGAGAAGCACTTTGAGTTTGTACTGCCACAAATAACTAGCTTAGTGAAGTTTTTACTTTACTCCTAAACCTGTGGTAGGCAGAAGATTTTTACTTTACTGCTATACGTTGGGTAGACAAGCACTTTGATTTTTACTGCCAGAAATAAGAAGATTAGTGAAGGTTTTTACTTTATTGCTATTCGTGTGGTAGACAAGAACTTTGATTTTGTACTGCTACAAATAAATAGATTAGTGAAGACTTTTACTTTATTGCTATACGTGTGGTAGACAGAAGGTTTTCTTTTAATGCTATACGTGTGGTAAACAAGCACTTTAAATGTGTACTGTTATAAATAAGTAGATTAGTGAAGGTTTTTACTTTACTGCCACAAATAACTAGATATGTGAAGATTTTTACTTTACTGCTATACCTGTGTTAGACAAGCAGCTCTAGTTAGTACTGCTAGAAATAACTAAATTAAAGAAGGTTTTTACTTTACTGCTATATATGTAGTAGGAAAACACTTTGAGTTTTTAGTGCCTTGAATAAGTAGATTAGTGAAGGTTTTTTTTTCTTTACTGCTAAACGTGTGGTAGATAAGAACTTTGAGTTTAATACAAATATAGCACTAAACTAAAAACCTTCAATAATTGGTTATTTGTGGCACTACAAACTCAAATTGCTTGTCTACCACACGTATAACACTAAAATAAAAACCTACACTAATCCACTATTTGTGGCAGTACAAACTCAAATTGCTTGTCTACCACACGTATGTTAGTAAAGTAAAAACCTTCACTCATATTGTTATTTGTGGACGTATAGACAAACACTTTGAGTTTGTACTGCCACAAATAACTAGACTATTGAACGTTTTTATTTTACTGCTATACGAGTTGTATACAAGGACTTTGAGATTTTACTGCCACAAATAACTAGATATGTAAACGTTTTTACTTTATGCTATACGAGTGGTAAACAAGTACTTTGAGTTTGTACTGCCACAAATAACTGTATGAGTGAAGGTTTTAAGTTACTGTTATACGTGTGTTAAACTAGCACTTTGAATTTATATTGCCACAAATAACTAGATTAGTGAAGGTTTTTACTTTACTAATATAAGTAGGGTGGAGAAGCAGTTTGAGTTAGTAATGCTATAAATAACTAGATTAATGAAGGTTTTTACTTTACTGGTATACGTGTAGTAGACAAGCAGCTTGAGTTTGTACTGCTACAAATAACTAAATTAAAGAAGGTTTTATTTTACTACTTTAGGTCTAGTAGACAAGAACTTTGAGTTTGTACGGCCACAGATAACTAGATTAATGAAGGTTTTTACCTTAGTGTAATACGTGTTGTAGACAATCACTTTCAGTTTGTTCTGCCACAAATAACTATTTAGTGAAGGTTTTACTTTACTGGTATGCGTGTGGTAGACAAGCAGTTTGAGTGTGTACTGTTACAAATAACTAGATTAGTAAAAGTTTTTATTTTTGCTATACATGTGGTAGGCAAGAACTTTGAGTTTGTACCGCCTCAAACAATTAGATTAGAGAAGGTTCTATTTTACTGTTTTAGGTGTGTTAGACAAGCACTTTCAGTTTGTAGTGCCACAAATAACAATTTGTGAAGGTTTTTACTTTACTGGTATACGTGTAGTACAAAAACACTTTGAGTTTGTACTGCCACAAATAACTAATTATGGAAGGTTTTTACTTTACTGCTGTTCAAGTGGTAAACAAGCACTTTGAGTTTATACTGCCACAAGTAACTAGATTGATTAAGGTTTTTACTTTACTAATATAAGTGTGGCAGACAAGCAGTTTGAGTTTGTACTGCCACAAGTAAGTAGATTAATGAAGGTTTTTACTTTACTGGTATACGTGTAGTAGACAAGCAGCTTGAGTTTGTACTGCTATAAACAACTAAATTAAAGAAGGTTTTATTTTACTGCTTTAGGTGTGGTAGACAAGAAATTTGAGTTTGTACTGCCACAAATAACTATTTAGTGAAGGTTTTACTTTACTGTGATTCGTGTGGTAGACAAGCAGTTTGAGTGTGTACTGCTACAAATAACTAGATTAGTGAAAGTTTTTATTTTTGTTATTCGTGTGGTAGGCAAGAACTTTGTGTTTGTACTGCCATAAATAACTAGATTAGAGAAGGTTTTATTTTACTACTTTAGGTGTGTTAGACAAGCACTTTCAGTTTTTACTGCCACAAATAACAATTTGTGAAGGTTTTTACTTTACTGGTATACGTGTGGTACAAAAACATTTTGAGTTTGTACTGCCACAAATAACTAGATTAGTGAATGTTTTTACTTTATTGCTATACGAGTGGCATACAAGTACTTTGAGTTTGTACTGCCACAAATAACTGTATTAGAAAAGGTTTTGAATTACTGTTATACGTGTTGTAAACAAGCACGTCTAGTTTATACTGCCACAAAGAGCTAGATTAATAAAGGATTTTACTTTACTGCTACATGTGTAGAGACACGCACTTTGAGTTTGTACTGCCACAAATAACTAGATTGGTGATGGATTTTACTTTACTGCTATACGTGTGGTAGACAAGATTTTTGAATTTACAGTGCAACAAATAAGAATATTAGTGAAAGTTTTTACTTTGCTGCTCTACGTGTAGTAGACAAGCAGTTTGAATTTATACTACCACAAATAAATAGAATCGTAAAGGTTCTTACTTTACTAATATACGTGGGGTAGACAAGCAGTTTCAATTTGTACTGCCACATAAGACTAGATTTTTGAATATTTTTACTTTACTGCTCTTCGAGTGGTAGACAAGCAATGTGATTTTATACTGCCACAAATAACTAGAAAAGTGAATGTTTGTAATTTTTCGCTATAAGTGTGGTATACAACCAGCTCTAGTTAGTACTGCTAGAAATAACTAAATTAATAAAGGTTTTTACTTTACTGCTATACATGTGTTATACAAGCAGCTTGAGATCGTACTTCTACAAATAGCTAGATTAGTGAAGGTTTTTACTTTACTGCTATTCGAGTGGAAGACAAGCACGTTGAGTTTGTAATGCCACAAATAACTAGATAAGCGAAGGTTTTTACTTTACTGCTGTACGTGTAATAGGCAAACACTTTGAGTTTATACTGCCACAAATAACTAGATTAGTGAATGTTTTTACCTTACTGTTATACGTATGGTAACAAGCCCCTTTAGTTTATACTGCCTCAGATAACTAGATTAGTGAAGGCTTTTACTTTAGTGCTATACTTTCGGTAAACAAAAACTTTAAGTTTGTACTGCCACAAATAACTAGATAAGTGAATGTTTTTGCTTTACTGAGATTCATGTGGTAGACAAGCACTTTGAGTTTGTACTGCCACAAATAACTAGATTAGTGAACTTTTTACTTTATTGCTATACGTGTGGTAGAAAAGCAGGTTGAAATAATACTGCCCCAAATAACTAGATTAGTGAAGGTTTTTACTTTATTGATATAAGTGTTGCAGACAAGCACTTTGAGTTCGTACGGCCACAAATAACTAGATTAGTGAAGTTTTTTATTTTACTGCTATAGGTGTAGTAGACAAGCACTTTGAGTTTGTACGGCCACAAAAAACGTTATACGTTGTGTAGACAAGAACTTTGTGTTTGTACTGACAATAAAAACTAGATTAGTGAAGGTTTTAACTTTAGTGTTATACGTGTGGTAGACAAGCAGTTTGTGTTTTCCATGCCATAAATAACTAGAATGGGGAAGGCTCTTACTTTACTAATATACGTGTGGTAGACAAGCATTTTGAGTTTGTACGGCCACAAATAACTAGATTAGTGAAGTTTTTTATTTTACTGCTATAGGTGTAGTAGACAAGCACTTTGAGTTTGTACGGCCACAAAAAATTAAATTAGTCAAGGTTTTTACTTTAGTGTTATACGTTGTGTAGACAAGAACTTTGTGTTTGTACTGACAATAAAAACTAGATTAGTGAAGGTTTTAACTTTAGTGTTATACGTGTGGTAGACAAGCAGTTTGTGTTTTTCATGCCATAAATAACTAGAATGGGGAAGGCTCTTACTTTACTAATATACGTGTGGTAGAAAAGTAGTTTGAGTTTGTACTGCCACAAACAATTAGATTAATGAAGGTTTTTACTTTAGTGTTATATTTGTGGTAGACAAGCACTTTCAGTTTGTAGTGTCACAAATAAATAGATAATTGAATGTTTTTACTTTACTGGTAGACGTGTGGTGGACAAGCACTTTGATTATGAAGTGCCACAAATATCTTGATTAGTGAAGGTTTTTACTTACTGCAATACGTGTAGTAGACAAGATCTTTGAGTTTATAGTACAACAAATAACTATACTAGTGAAAGTTTTTATTTTACTCCTACACGTGAAATAGACAAGCACTTTGAGTTTGTACTGCCACAAAAACTAGATTAGTGAGTATTTTACTTTAATGCTATACGTCTGGTAGACAAGCAGGTTGAGATAATACTGACCCAAATAACTAGATTAGTGAAGGTTTTTTACTTTACTTCTATACGTGTGGTAGAGAAGCAGCTTGAGTTCATACTTCTACCAATAACTAGATTTTTAAAGGTTTTTACTTTACTGCTATACGTGTGGTACAGAAACACTTTAAGTTTGTACTACCTCAAATAACTAGATTAGTGAAGGTTTTTATGTTACTGCTATACGTGTACTAGACAAGCAGTTTGAGTTTGTACTGACACAAGTAACTGAATTAGTGAAAGTTTTTACTTCACTGTCATACGTGTGGTACACAAACAGTTTGAGTTTATACTGTTACATTACCTAGATTAGTGAAAGTTTTCATTTTACTGCTCTACGTGTGGAAGACAAGGACATTGGTTTTGCACTGCCACAAATAATTAGATTAGTGAAGGTTCTTACTTTACTAATATACGTGTGGTAGACAAGCAGTTTGAGTTTGTACTGCCACAAGTAACTGGATTAGTGAATGTTTTACTTTACTGCTATACGAGTGGTAGACAAACAGTTTGAGTTTGTTCTGCCACAAATAACTAGAGGTTATTATAGTGAAGGTTTATACTTTACTGCTATACTTTTGAGTTTCAAACTTGTGGTTAACCCTGTAGCTCAGATATTTTTTGTGGGTTTTGATTGCTACAAGAAAACTTGGTAGGTAATATGGGCCCCACCCAACCCTACACCCTTTCTGTTTGTACTGTTGTCGGTAGGTAGTAGTAATAGTTTTCAAAAATATATCTCACTAGCAGTTACTATGTGTTTACTTATTGTTATTTCACTATTTGTTTAAAATCTACCCATGTTTCATTAATGTCTGAAATTCTGAGGAACATGGTTTTAATATCAGTTTTTACTGGTGTATTTACAGAAGTTAAAACATCTAAATACTGTTACAACAGCGGAAGTCACGTGACGCTGGTAACACGTAATGAGTAACTAGAAGGTTCGTGAAGGCTCGAGTGTTTGCCAGACTTGCTGTATTCTAATATATAAGCCCGACAATCAAAGCGGGAGGGGATTAATCGTAACTGGAGTAGCAGACAAAGAGATTGAAGATATAGACACAGTTAATCGAGTGAAGTTTGCGGTAGCGACCGTAAGTAAAGTGCGTGAATTATAGCGTGTGTTTAAGTTAAAGTGACTGTGGAAATTAAGTGTATTGCAAAGTTGAATTGAGAAAGAATAAACTAGTTTTATTTAAGAAAGGACTTGTATGGCAGAAGTTTCTCGGAAAAAATTAACAAACGAACACAGACGTAACAATATTAATCTATAGTATTTGTGGATTAAACTTTGAAATTATGCACGTACATTTTCCTATAGTGAACTTTTATCCATGGTTTACTTGAATAACGTTTTACCAGACTTTTCCTATGATTGCATAACTGCTTTAAGCTAGAGCTGTACAACGCTTTTTGAAGTTGCTTTAGGATGGCGTCAAATTTTGTATTAGTGAACATACAGTCTCGGCTAAAATGTTTGCAAAGTTTGTAACAGATAAGATGGAATATAAATATACTTAGTGCTAGCGAACTGATAAATGCATGTTATATTAAACATCTACATATGTAATTTGTATAGTGAGACAGGTTCTATGGACATCATGAACGATTTATTAGAAGAGAAAACAATTTTATCAGACACCTTTAGAAAGATGTGTCATTCAGTATTTTACCTATCACAAAAAACCTTTTCAAAACATATATAATTACAAAATCTAACATCACATTATTATAAATAGCGTCTGTAACCTTATATCAGTTCATATTAAAGATTCGGTACTTGGTCGGTTCTCCTCGTACTGTAATCAAGGTTACGTGGCATTCTTGTGATGAGGTTATTGATGTAATCCACTATTTCATCACAACTTGTCACTGGAAAGTGCTGGAACTCAGCAACAGTAGCTGGTTTAGGGTCGTGGTTAGCAATTTTCTGACTCAATTCTATCTTAAACTTCTCAATGGGATTACAATCTGGATACTTTACTGACCATGGCAATCTTATAAGGTCCTCCTGGTCTAGATAATCCTATCTAATATGCGCCATTGTGGGCAGTGTCATTGTTATCCTGGAACACAAAGTTATTGCCAAACCTTGCCCTAGTTTATGATACAAATATTGTCTCCATGTGATGTCTTTAGAAGATGCCATTGACGTTTGCCTGGAGGATATGAAGAGCAGTTTTACCACTATGATGAATAGCTGCTGAAACATATACTGCACCACCTCCTGTGTTTCTCTCCTCTGTTCTCCAGGCAAACGATGAACACGAATCCTACATTCAGGTTTAACAAGCGAGAAACAAGACTCATCTGAAAATATGACATGTCGCCAATTCCTAACTGTAAGATGGCACGTATTCTTGCCCAAGAAACACTGTGATGGTTGTAAATTCTGGTTAATATCGGTTTGCAGATAGCCCTTCTTGCAAAACAACCTTGTTTGGATAGTCTACCTATTCACTGTTATTCTGCATATTCTAGAATAAACGTGTTCATGCCATTCCTGTCGTAAGCTATTGTAAGACTTCTTTCGACCTTGATGTTTTAATCTAATCAGAATAACAACGTGTACTCGTTTGTTTGATCATACGCTACCTTCTCTGTTACTGCTCGGGCATTTACTCAATAACTACTCCATGTATGTATACGATAACATCAATACAGAAACGTATGCAAACGTTCTGGCCAAGACTGTATGGAAGTTGAGAATTAATACGATCAATAAGAGTAAGGAATAGGTTGATAAAACAGAAATAAAAACCTGTTAAATGTATAGTAAAGTATATAAAAACTACATACAATAAGAAATATTTTAAAATAATATACATTGAAAAGCAATATGGAAATTAAAAAGCATTTATATAGAGGGTTATGTCAGCACCTCGAAATTGATTTATGCAATTGAATAAATAATTATTACATGAAAATTGTTATTTTTAGATTGAATACGGTCACTAAAGTGACCAGTAGGGCTGTAGTTATGATTATCAGTATAACTGTAGTTATAATGGTCAGTACAGCTGTAATTAAGATGATCAGTATAATTGTAGTTATAATGGTCAATACAGCTATAGTTATGATGGTTAGTATAACTGTAGCTAAGATAGTCAGTATAACTGTAGTTATAATGGTCAGTATAATTGTAGTTATAATGGTCAGTACAGCTGTAGTTATGCTGGTTAGTATAACTGTAGCTAAGATGGTCCGTATAACTGTAGTTATAATGGTCAGTATAACAGTAGTTATAATGGTTGGTATAACAGTAGTTATAATGGTTAGTATAACTGTAGCTAAGATGATCAGTATAACTGTTGTTATAATTGGTTGCAGTTATTCTCAATTTTATCGTTGGCTTTTATGTTGTGTATGATAGGTTTTGGAATTGTTATGTTTTAGAACCAAAAACTTGTAATGTACCTTTCCAAATGCATACATAGTTAATCCTGGCATTGTCTTTCCAAATACAATACTTCGCAAACGTATTGAAGTTCATATTTTCAAACGTATTTTGATTAATATTTGTCTTTCTATATCTCTGGTAAAGACTTAACTAATGTTAACGTATAAACTATTTTATTGGATAAACTATAAAGTTAGTTGATATTATTTAGCCCTAATTACACATGCTGGAAGTGTTGAATGATAGAGGTAAAGTTTAGGATATGGTAAATCCTCCAAATTGTCACAAAGTTTTATTTATTCTTATCCAACACAGAGTAATTTCTTCTTGTAGTGTTAAAGTTTTAGTGTAATTACATTCGTATTGTTATTTGAAAACCATAATACCGACTAATATGTGCCACAATTTAGAGAAGTAACTATACCTGTATTTTTAGACCGAGTAAGGTAAACGTCTGCGTTTCCATTTATATAAATATGAAATTTGGTCTTTTTTGTTTTAAATATCCCAAGAAAGTTATTTGCTCTCAGTATCCAAATTTTTCTTCATTGGTCGTAATGAATGTTGATCTTGATTCGAAGGAAACGATCTTACAAATATACAGTGCTTAAGAAGGTTAAGAGGGCATTTCCTCGTGTGTGGAGAGTTTGGTGTCGAAATATCAAGTGGTAATACAGGATTTATGGATATGGGCACAAATTGAGTGGCATACTTTAAAAAAACATTTATGATTACTGTAAAATGAACGTATTAAATTTTGTAAGTATTTGTATATGTTGAGGATTAAATCTACTCAGCTGACATACTGTTTGCAAGACTGTAGTTATTTCTGTTACGTCTCTGTTCAATTGTTAATTTCCCGTAGAAATTCTTTCCGAGAAACTTCAGCGATACAAGTCTTTTCTTAACTAAAACTAGTTTATTATTTCTCGATACATCTTTATAATGCACAGAATTTCCACAGTCAATACGTTTGCAACGTCGATAACAAAGCACACACTTTATGTAACCGTTACTTTAATTTAACACACGCTATAATTCACAACGATTCACGCACTTTACTTACGGTCACTACCGCTCGCTTGACTCAATTATCTGTCTCTATAATTGTCTATCTGCAGTTATATCTCCGCTGTATTTGCCGGGCTTATATACTAAAATAGAGGGTGCCT
>NW_013666590.1:254124-257041 GCF_000517525.1 Limulus polyphemus | reverse complement strand
GAAACTCATGACGTGTTACCAGCGTCACGTGACTTCCGCTGTCGTAACATTTCTAATCACCAAAATACGTAAGGCCTTGTATATTGAATTTACCAAATGTAACTGAGCTTAAAATTCTATCCCTCTTACCACGATAAGCCGTATCTTATGTGTTCTTAAAGCTAATAACCCTATATTACTATATACATACTTGAAAATAAATAGCGTTAATGTTACTAATTACTTCTTTTGTACCATTCAGCGCATATACTGTTTGTACAAGATTGTAGATTTTCTCATATACACATCTCTCAACTGTTTGTGGAAGATTGTCGATTTTCTTGTATACACATCTCTCAACTGTTTGTATAAGATTGTAGATTTTCTCATATGCACATCTCTCAACTGTTTGTGAAAGATTGTAGATTTTCTCATATACACATCTCTCAACTGTTTGTACAAGATTGTAGATTTTCTCATATACACATCTCTCAACTGTTTGTGAAAGATTGTAGATTTTTTTTCATATACACATCTCTCAATAGGTTTGTGAAAGATTGTAGATTTTTTTTTCATATACACATCTCTCATGGTGTTAAAAATATAAGATTTTCTTGTGGTCTTTTATTAATTTATAGAAAGGAATCGTCTTGAATGTACACATTCTTCAAATAACAACTTTATGAATATTCTAAGTGATATTAGTGTTTTCTATTAAGGTCCATTTGTCACAAATATATCCACTAAGTTGAATTTGACTACCATTAACTTGATCTTTCATAAAAACCTTGGAAAACATGTGACTTATATTACACGTCACAACTATTTCTAGATGTTCAACTCTGTTTATGATTTAAGTTCCACGAGGTTTCTTTAGACTTTAGTTATATTAGTAGTGATTTTGAAATCGCTACTTCATGTGTGACACTACATTTTTTCAAACGCTAACCGGTTTCAAAAGTTTCTTGAAACGAACAGTCAGCAAGGACGTTATTAAGTAAACATGTGCATAGTGAGATTACGTACAAATAGCAAATAGCTTTACTTACTCTATACTACTTTGGAAATCTAGTATTTTCAATTTAAATAATGTATTTAGTCGCTTTTAAATACAGATATGATTTGTATCTCTGGACAACACAACCGTAACATTTATAATTTACATTACTTGGTGTTAAAATATTTCCTAATATTTTGAAGGAAATGTTAACGCATTTTGGTGTCCCTGGATAAAGGAAACCAAAGTTCAAATAAATTTGCGAATTTTAAGGATCGCCCTCTGTGGTGTTCTAGAATAATTAATTTTAAGGATCGCCCTCTATGGTGTTCCAGTATAATTAATTTTAAGAATCGCTCACTGTGGCGTTCCAGTATAATTAATTTTAAGAATCGCCCTCTGTGGTGTTCCAGAATAATTAATTTTAAGAATCGCCCTCTATGGCGTTCCAGTATAATTAATTTTAAGGATCGCCCTCTGTGGTGTTTCAGTATAGTTAATTTTAAGTATCGCCCTCTATGGTGTTAAAGTATAATTTATTTTAAGGATCGCCCTCCATGGTGTTCCAGTATAATTAATTTTAAGGACCGCCCTCTATGGTGTTCCAGTATAAATTAATTTTAAGAATCGATCACTGTGGTGTTCCAGTATAATTAATTTGAAGGATCGCTCTCTATGGTGTTCCAGTATAATTAATTTTAAAGATCGCCCTCTATAGTGTTCCAGTATACTTAATTTTAAAAATCGCCCTCTGTGGTGTTCCATAATAATTAATTTTAAGGATCGCCCTCTATGGCCTGCCGGTATAATTAATTTTAAGGATCGCCCTCCATGGTGTTCCAGTATAATTAATTTTAAGAATCGCCCTCTGTGGTGTTCCAGTATAATTAATTTTAAGGATCGCCCTCTATGGCGTTCCAGTATAATTAATTTTAAGGATCGCCCTCTATGGTGTTAAAGTATAATTTATTTTAAGGATCGCCCTCCATGGTGTTCCAGTATAATTAATTTTAAGGATCGCCTTCTATGGTGTTCCAGTATAATTAAGAAACGGCTTTTCTTAATAATCATTATAGCTTTGAGAAAAGGCTATTTTTTTACTCATTTTTGCATCAGCCATATTTTGCTTATTTGTCATCACCCAAGAGTTACTTTGTGGAAGAAATGAACATTTTCGATTAATCCTTTACATTTCAACTGAATTAAGTTTCTTGCGGAATTCATCTAATTTAAAATAGGCTTCATTTCTGCAACCAGTATTTCCTATTGAATGATAAATTAGTCCTGATTTCCATTAATTATCACAAAGCTGTTAGTTATGGCCAATACATTATGTTCAAGTGTTACTATATTACACTTGGCAGCTGGTAATAATCAGCGACAGTTAGGGTGAGCAGTATTTAATGACTCGATAGATCTCAAGTTCACGTTAAACCAACATAGATCAGCGATTTCGTTTATCCACAAACGCTTCAGATTCTTAACGATTTGCTTACTTTATCTCATACAAAAAATTTCTTTAACATCTTGAAGCTAAGGTGTTAAATAGATGAAATGTTATGAATCATAGTCCAAGAAGTTTTTTGTTCTGAAATAAAGGTTTCTTGAAGGTTTTAATAATCTTCCCTGGTGCCTGGATATGTGTTTTTTTTTACACCTCTATCTTCCCTGATGCTTAGATATGTGAAGTTTTTTACAGCTTCTATCTTCTCTGATGCTTAGATATGTGAAGTTTTTTTTACAGCTTCTATCTTCTCTGATGCCTGGATATGTGTTTTTTTTCTACAGACTCTATCTTCCCCGATGCCTGGATATGTGGGGTTTTTTTACAGCTTCTATCTTCTCTGATGCCTGGATATGTGGGTTTTTTTACAGCTTCTATCTTCTCTGATGCCTGGATATGTGGGTTTTTTTACAGCTTCTATCTTCTCTGATGCCTGG
>NW_013666590.1:247702-253067 GCF_000517525.1 Limulus polyphemus | reverse complement strand
CCCGATGCCTGGATATGTGGGTTTTTTTACAGCTTCTATCTTCTCTGATGCCTGGATATGTGGGTTTTTTTACAGCTTCTATCTTCTCTGATGCCTGGATATGTGGGTTTTTTTTACTAGCTTCTATCTTCTCTGATGCCTGGATATGTGTTTTTTTTTCTACACACTCTATCTTTCCCGATGCCTGAATATGTGGGTTTTTTTTACAGCTTCTATCTTCCCTGATGCTTAGATATGGGACGTTTTTTTACAGCCTCTATCTTCTCTGATGCCTGGATATGTGGGGTTTTTCTACAGCCTCTATCTTCCCTGATGCCTGGATATGTAGGTTTTTTTTACAGCCTCTATTTTCCCTGATGCTTAGATATGTGACGTTTTTTTACAGCCTTTATCTTCCCTGATGCTTAGATATGTGACGTTTTTTTACAGCCTTTATCTTCCCTGATGCTTAGATGTGTGACGTTTTTCTACAGCCTCTATTTTCCCTGATGCCTGGATATGTGGAGTTTTTTTTACAGCCTCTATCTTACCTGATGCTTAGATATGTGACGTTTTTTTACAGCCTCTATTTTCCCTGATGCCTGAGTATGTGGAGTTTTCTACAGTCTCTCTTATCAACGTCTTATCATTATATTTTAAGCTGAACGCTGTAAGCGAAACTATCGACAGCACGAACTTAGTGGTTTATGTGTTTACTTTAAGGATATTGATTTTAGATAGAGGAAAACAGTTATAGCTTTGGATATAGTAAGTAAAAGAAAAACATTTAAAAGTAGGTGTTTACGTTTTGTTCCATGATATTAAGTTGATTTACATATATTGTATATTTGAAGGTTTATTTTTGTTAGAAATTGTTATTTATTATGAGTCCCATCTGTTGTAGTTTTAGTTTTCAGTTTCATTATATACTTTTAGGTAATCAAATGACTTTCATAGTATTGCTTATTACTGAGTTGAAGCAACTGATAACTTCTCTTACTTTTTTAGACCATAGAAATTAAAGTTTGTGACTAATGTATACATATAAGTGTAGACATGTATTATTACACTGTATTAGGATTTATGACATTTATAACTTTCGAAATTTTAAGCAGTTTCAATTTAATTTATTGTTTAGGTGGAACACTTAGTAACATTATTTCTGGTTCTTCTGACATTACATGTCTACTATAATCACCTTAAATCACACTCAGAGCTAGTAAAGAACCTACAGTTTACTGTTTGAATTAAACAACCTGCAGCTGTGTGCAGTGAGTTCATGCTGAGCGGTTTTACAAAAAACCTGCAGTCCACTGTGTACAGTGAGTTCATGCTGAGCGGTTTTATAAAAAAAACCTGCAGTCCACTGTGTACAGTGAGTTCATTCAGTGCGGTTTTATAAGCAACCTACAGTACACTGTGTGAAGTGAGTTCATGCTATACGGTTTTATAAGCAACCTACAGTACACTGTGTGAAGTGAGTTCATGCTATACGGTTTTATAAGCAACCTACAGTACACTGTGTGAAGTGAGTTCATGCTATACGGTTTCATAAAGAACCTGCAGCCTAAAAGGTCGCTCATCACAGAAATAAATGTATGACGCTAGCTCTCATGTGCCTTGAGCGCAAAACTTGGATGAAGAACAATAGAAAGCATTATATGAAGCGATTGATCTCAGTATACGTTATTCAGTTCAACTGGACTGGTCTTAATTTGAGATATTAATAGTTGAGGGAGTTGTAGTGTGACCTTCTGTACAATTCTACCTTGCCTGCACGGATAGAAGATTAATACACCATACGATTTACACATCCCATGCTTAACACTAACTTGAGACGAATGGTATCCATAATTTCTTTGACTACCCGATTTAAACTTAGTTTAACTGCTCAGATATATTTTGGAACTTCACGAAGAAATTTTCAACTTGAGCTCTGAAACTAGTGTAAGCCTGATACACTAATAACATTTAACACTAATTTCCTTGATTGATAACAAATGAAGACTGAATAATTTTACATGACTAACCTTATCTCAATCATTTAAACACTGAACATAGTTCAGTCCAGCTGTTGGAAAGTTGTGGAGATGATTGAGTGCTGCAGGGAGAGTCTGTGGAAGCACCAACTGAAGTTAATGTTTATGTCACTAATATTTCCCCATTTCTTACGTTACAAGGTTTCTTGTAAGCATAATGGATCCCATTGTGCCTCTTACGTCACTGCCTTTTGGCTATATGGCTGTACGTCACGAGGTATTTTCTACCCTATTCATGATCCACTGTATAATTATAATTGATTTCAAATTTATATAGTTATCCTGAGCATCTTTCAGTTGAATGTTGGACTACATTAGTTCCTCATCGTCATGTATGGATGTCACATCTTTAATTATACTCTGTTCTTCTTAAGGGTGATCATTTTTACTACTTTTTTGTTTACATCTTTCCACAGTATTTCCATTCATCAATAACACATGGTCTTCGGGATCATGCATCAGCATTTCCATGGTTCCATTCAAAGTGATGCATGATGTTAAAGCTATGTTCCTGAAGTACAAGTTTTTGGAGCCATCTTGCTACCTAGCTTCGAGATTGCAAATATTAACTGGTCACTTGAATACTGCATGATCTGTCCAAATTGTAAACTTTTGTCCATAAAGGTAATGATGGAAATGACTTAGGGTTTTAGCAACACTTATTAACTATTTTAGAATTGTCCAGTATCTTCTTTTGTCAGAATTCATTGCCTTGCTATATTAGGCGATTACATATTATTTTCCATCTTGTACTTCTAACAAGATTTTTCAGAGTGGAAAATCATTGGCAATTGTATCTGAAATGAGTGAGTCTTCCAGAGTTGGATATGCTAATACAGGAGTAGTGATCAATTATTTTTCAAGTTTATTAAATGCTTATTCATAATCAGTAGTCCGATAAAATATATTTGTTTTTTTACAGTAAATTTTGTTGAGAAAAAGCTTTATAGAGAATGATTTTACAAAATATTATATTAAGAACACAGTTGAAAAAATCCTCTTACCTCACGTAACTTTCTTGGTGTTGGTTAATTATAAACCGATTAAATCTTAGATAAGTTTGTAGATACTTCATCTCTGATGACTAAGTGCTCCAAGAAACTCACATGTTTATTGAACAATTAATACTTCTTGGGATTCAGCTGAAGGTTTTCTTTCTCTTTCCTCAACCCACTCAGAACTTTCCTTAGATCATCATAAACATTATAGAGGTCTTCCCATATGTGATTGTGTAATACCAGAAGACGAGCATGACGTTCCAAGGTATTTCGGAAAGAGTACACTCAATTGAGTGTTGAAACATAACAGATGCTTTATATAGTCTAAATAGTAATAAAACACAATGTTGCAAACAGTGTTGATCCAGACAAATCATCCAAAGTATAGTAAATCTATGGCAGTCGGTAGTCATCCTATTTTGTGACTTCATTCACTTTCCAGTGATCCATACAAAACTTTGTGGACTAAACCTTCTTTTTCACAAGTACAATAGATGATACCCAAGGACTAGCAATTGATTCTGTTACTCCTTGTTCCGTCATGACTTCAATCTTCTTTAAATATTCAGCCTGGTTTGCAAATGAAGTCATCTGGCTAACTGCTGTTGGAGCTGCATCGCTAGTATCGACATTGTGAGATATTTCTTTTCTTCTATAGGAGAACTGGCCTAACATTCCATAAACAAGTCATATACTCTGTGTCATTGAAATTATATGATGATTTAATATCAGATTTTATACATCTTGGCTCAAAAGTGACTACCTCTGACCTAGTTTGATGTGGAATTTCAAAATGTAAAGTTTCACATTTTGTAACGTTGCATTCAGACTTGAATTTTATGGTTTGTTGTGTCCATGGACCTAATAAATACAATTTATCTTTCAGATCCACAAGAGTTATCCTAACAATCAATACCTTAGAACATACTAGAGTATCTTGTTTTACAATAGCCGAGTCAGTAGATGTAAATTTATTCCTATTAAGTCTTTCTTGATGGTATAATTACTGTTCTTATTGTCACTGAAAGTTTAACCAGGAATTTCTTGGTCATAGAATGTGAAGTAATTTGAAGCTAGCCTAACCTCACATCCATGTTTCTGAATAATTTAGTTCCAAATATGTACTTAATTGCAATTTCTCACCTTTCATTACCAAACTGGATATTCTAGCTGTAGCTAGAATAAAACATAATGTTTATAAAACATAATGCAAGGCTTCCGATTAACAAACCCATGGACTCGTAGACTGGATTTTTTAGATAACGATTTTTTTTATCTAATTTGTAGCAAATGGAGCGTTCTCAACTGAGCTTTCTCTGATAATGCTTGATAATTCCTGTTTGATTAGCTCTTTGTGGATCTGCTTGGGCTCTATTTTCTTAGCTGAATAAAAGCTGTTGATTTCTTATGGTCTCAGTTGTAATGGTCAGGTTTCTCACATCAAAACAGTTCTTGAAAAGATTTTCAAGTTACACTTTAAATACATATTTTCTTTTGGTTTATTTCCTCCATTATATGTCACTAATTGTCTAACTAATCCTTTTAGTTCTTCTCGACTACAGTCAGAGGAAGTTGATGATTCAATACCACTTGATGTTGTGAATAAGATAGATGGTGCCTTTGGTAGTTTATTGATTGGATTCCATCACCAACTGAAGAGCTTCCTTTAAAGACATACATCTACTTTACTTGAACCAAATTCTGATATCCTCACTTTTTATCACATCTATAAGTTGGTCATTGTGCCAATGATATCATCATTTGACGAGGAACATCCAGGAAAGAGTAATTCCAAACCTTCTGCAAGTTTGCCTGAGGTCTCTTCTTTCCTCTGTGCCCTGTTCTGACATTTATGGATAAGGCTGCTTGATAGTAATTACAGCTCTTAGCCAGAAGGTTATTTAATGTGATTTAAGATGGTCCTTTTAAATGAGCAGCTTGATGAATCGCTTTTTGTTCACTATTCCCTCTGTTCACTTTCAAAATTACTTTGAACTGAGTGATATGCCTCTAATTGTACCTTTTCATCATAGTCTGTTGGTTTCTCAATCAGGCAAGCTAAATTCTGGGGCTTGATTTATTAAGTTAAGTTTTATTTTCACCCAAATAATCGCCTCCCAGTGGCACAGCGGCATGTCTGCGAACTTACAATGCTAGAAACTGGGTTAGATAACTGTGGTGGGCAGAGCACAGATAGTCCTTTGTGTAGCTTTGTGCTTAACTACAAACAAATAAACCAAAATAATCATAATTCTAATACCAGTGTTGTAACGTATTGTTACGTCTCTGTATGTTTGTTTGTTAATTCTTCTACGATACAAGTCCTTTCTTATATAAAACTTGTTTATT
>NW_013666590.1:245802-247165 GCF_000517525.1 Limulus polyphemus | reverse complement strand
TAACACACTGGCGAATCTTCTAGAATACTCGTCACGTGACTCCCGCTGTCGTAACACACTGGCGAATCTTCTAGAATACTCGTCACGTGACTCCCGCTGTCGTAACACACTAGCGAATCTTCTATAATACTCGTCACGTGACCCCCGCTGTTGTAACAGTATTCTATCGTTTGTTTGGATTATTTGGTAAAGATAATGCTGCCAAGTCCAATCTATGTAACGATAATGAACTAATTTGTTTCTTCAATAACGTTTGGGCTCTCAAAGTTCGATTGTGTATCTGCAGACTTTTAATGCTAAAAATCAGGTTTCGATACCCATGGGAGACATACCACAAATAACCCACTGTATAGTTTTGTGCTTAACTAATTTTACGACAGCGGAAGTCACGTGAATCTGGTAACAGGTGATGAGATTCTCGAAGGATCATGAATCTTCTTGGCAACTCTAGTCTGTTCCAGGCGCCCTCTTTTTATTATATAAAAACCCGGCAAATAAAGCGTGGATAGATTTACATAGATAGATATAGAGATAGATATTTAAGTCAAATGAACAGTAGGCACCATAAGTAAAGTGTGTGAATCGCTGTGAATTATAGCGTGTGTTTATAAAAGTAATTATGTTAAAGTGACTGTGGAAATTCTGTGTATTGCAAAGTTGTATCGAGAAAGAATAAACTAGTTTTGTTTAAGAAAGAACTTGTATCACTGAAGTTCCACGGAAAGAATTTATACCGGAAATTAACAAACAAACAGAGACATAACACTACAAACAAACAAATAATAACGTCTGTTACGTGTTACATTAATTTCGACGCAAGTTTTAGGCCTAATTTTACAAACTTTTCAACTTAAACACTATAACTGCTGTAGGCCTATTACAGTAATATTGTTTAGGAGAAATTTTTTGATTGATTACAAATCATAAATAACTTACTGATTAGCTTAAAGAAGCCAAACAAGCTAAATAACTTAACTTGATCAAATTTATCTCAATCAATCTCACACTCAATCATTCACATTCTGAATATATCAATAATTTGCTCTCCCTGAAATAACTGAGCTCAATGCTTCACTGATTCCCATATTTATAGGTAATGTTACGACAATGGAAGTCACATGATGCTACTAGCGCATGCGTGATCGAGACGCCTCTAGAAGGATCATGAATTATCGTGGAACTCCGCGAATGTCCGAGTGTTTGCCAGGCGTCCTTCTTTTTTTTAGTATATAAGCCTAGTGAGAAAAACCAGCACAGTGTCAGAGATATGCAGATGGAATGAAGATATAGATAACTGAGTCAAGCGAACAGTAGGCACTGTAAGTAAAGTGTGTAAATCACTGTGATTTATAGCGTGTGTTAT
>NW_013666590.1:242961-244829 GCF_000517525.1 Limulus polyphemus | reverse complement strand
TAGAGGAAGTATTCAAGCTTTTAAAAGAAGCAAACCTCAAACTCCATCCCAAGAAATGCCACTTGTTCCAGAAAGAGGTCACATTGTAAGTGAGCATGGTGTGCAAACTGATCCATAGAAGGTGAAAACAGTGCGTGATTGGCCAACACCAGACAATGTGGGAGAGTAAAGAAGTTTATTGGGACTCTGTACCTATTATGGAAGTTTGTGAAGGACATTGTAACTATAGCTGCTCCACTACATGATTTAACAAAAAAGACCAGAAGTTCGAATGTACAGTTTCTTACCAACATGCTTTAAATACATTGAAAGAAAAATTGGCCTCAGCTCCACTTTTAAAGCTTCCAACTCCCTCACTGCCGTACATACTAGATTGTGATGCTATTAATGTCAGAATTGGATGATTGTTGTTTCAGAAAGTGAGTGAAAACGAACGTGTGGTGGCCTACTTCAGTATGGTCCTGAGTAGACCAGGGATAAACACGGAAGGAACTCCTTGCTATAGTAAAGAATCTGACATATTTCCATTCTTACCTCTATGGTGCAAGGTTACCATCAGGACAGACCATGCTGCATTACGCTGGTGAAGATCATTAAAGAACCCAGAGGGACAACTAGCACATTGGATCGAAAACATAGACCAGTATAATTATGATATTGAATATAGAGAAGGAAAATCTAATGGAAATGTTGATGGACTGAGCCGAAAACCCTGCAAAACTGACTGCAGACATTGCTGCAAAAGAGAGGTTGAACTAACCAGATGCCATCAAGCTGAAGTCAAAGTGACTGAAGGAGTTGATGATGATGAATTAGAACCAGGTATATATATATTAAAGCAGAGTAGGAGAAAGACCTAGATTTGAAGCCATTAATTGATTTTCTAAAAGAACTATTGGGCACAGTGGGACCAGTTGAAGCTTGAAGACGGTAGTCTTGTCAGGAGATGGGAGACTGCAGATGGGAAAGTGACAACCTGGCAAACAGTTATACTGCGAAAGTTACGGGAAGTTGTGCTGTGTCAATCCCATGATAGTTTAAGAGGAGGACATCTCGGAGTTAAGAAAACATTGAGTCGCCTGCGACAGAGATTTTACTGGATAGGTATGAGACAAGACGTAGAAGAATGGTGCTGTACATGTTGTGCTAAAAGGGGACCCAAGCATAAGGGACGTGCTCCAATGAAGTTATATCAAGTTGGCACACCAATGGAAAGAGTAGCCATTGACATTACTCGTCCTTTGCCACAAACACGTGCTGGAAACAGGTACATTTGTGTGGTGATGGATGACTTCACCATGTGGCCTGAGGCTACAACTGTAGCCTTGGCTATTAGTGATTTCTTCTTCAGGTTTGGTAAGCCATAAGAACTGCATTCAGATCAAGGCCGTAATTTTGAATCAGCTGTCTTCCATGAATGCTGCAAGTTGTTTGGCATACGAAAGACCAGGCAATGCTACTTCACCCAGTCTGATGGGATGGTCAAAACGTACAATTGGACACTGGGACAAGAATTGGCAAAGTTTTGTAATAGTCGTCAAGATGACTGGGATGTCTTACTCCCTCCACTGTTGACGGCCTATAGAACAGCAGAGCATGAAGCCACTGGATACACTTCAGCCAAACTGATGTTTGGTAGGGAACTTCGGTTGCCAGTGGACCTGGAAACGTCGGCTGATTCCATGAAGCTATGTTATGATAAGAGATCTACTGAAGTCAACTTTGTACCAGGAGACAAAGTGTGGTTGTATAATCCCAGGAAGACCAAAGGGAAGTCTCCTAAGTTGTCTTTGCCATGGGAATGCCTATATGACATAGTGGATCGTCTCTCAGACGTGACTTTCTGATTAAACTGTGGTCGAGGGGGT
>NW_013666590.1:231117-241921 GCF_000517525.1 Limulus polyphemus | reverse complement strand
TTTCTCGGAAAGAATTTATACCGGAAATTAACAAACAAGCAGATGCGTAACAGTATATAAGCCTGGCAGAGAAAGGCCGGGGGATGAACAGAGTTCAGCGAGCAGTAGTCACGGTGAGTTTCGGGTAATTTACGATTCTGATTCGAGCCAGTGTGTGTTTTGCACTCTTAGAGAGCAAAGTTATCGAGATTGTGAATCACTGTGATTTATAGCGTGTATAACAAAAGTTGTTACATTTAAAGTGACGAGAAGAGAAACGTACTGACTGGGGAATTATTGTGTAATAAAAGCTTGTATCGATAAAGTATAATCTAGCTTAATCAAGAAAGGACTTTTATCCCTGAAGTTCCTCGGAAAGAACTTCTACCGGAATTTAACAAACAAGAAGATATGTAATATTAATTTATTCATACAGTTTTATTATAACATCTAAATTAAAGCATTGAAAGTATATATATAATAATATTATATATACCACAACATTTTATTTAAGACAAGCAGTTTGAAATAACTTGATATGTGACCATATATTGCAGTTGTTGAATTAGCGTTTATTTTCACATTAATAAAAAATAACTCATGACGTGGAGAACAAGCTGTTATTAATAAAAAATAACCCATGACGTGGAAAACAATATGTTATTAATAAAAATAACTCATGACGTTGAGAACAAGCTGTTCTCATTAAAAATAACTCATGACGTCGAGAACAAGTTGTTATTAATAAAAATAACTCATGACGTCGAGAACACATTAAAACAATGTTCCTCATTTTACATTTTGGAGTACATTTTCCATTTCTTCTATTTTTCAAAAAAATATTATAAATTACTGTAGTTTTTCGTAAACAGTAATGAATAGAATTATATTTATACATTAACCGTAACTCGACCTGTGCCACATTTTCACTCTAATTCAGAGCTTAAGTACAAGGTCATTCCGAGAAAACTATGCCGACAACTAACGTGTAACCACGTGCGTGACTGTCTTACAAAATGAGACAGTCTTGGTCACTTTGCTTTACAGACTAAATAGTATTGGTACAAATAGTGTGGTGAACAAGATATCTTTTATGGCGAGCAAAACACGTTTAACCTGTTATTATTTATAATCTTAAATTGTTCAAACTTTGAACGTTCAACTAATCGCTTAAATAAGCCGTATAAATTGTAAAGGTTTCAATTTTTCAACAGTAATTAAGAGGATCTCATGAAAGACGTTTGTATTTTTATGTGAGGTTTATAGATATAATTGAACTAAAACCAATTTTATTTGGGGTAAAATAATAGTAAAATAGTAAAATAAAAGAGTAAATACAAACAAAATTATTTTTGCCATTCCTGTTTACAATGCTTTGTGTTTTATCTGACAAATTATTTTCTATATGATGTTATGTAAATATTGTATCAAAATCCAATTTAATTTTGTAGCAAATACTGTAGTTATTAATTCAAAGATATTATCCTCCAAGAAGTAAAATACAAAATTTCTTGTTTTGAAAGGTGTTAAATTTCATGGCAGTAGGCCCAGTAAATTTCTAGTTACAAAACATATTCTCCATAACATTCATAAATCTGTTAAGATTCCTGAAAGTACTTTTTTAAATAAAGCCTCAATCCTTATAAAATAGCACGTATCTGTTGATTATAATCTAGATTACTAGCGTCCTTCTTTATTTGAATTTCTCATATGTAAACAAAATAAGCTTTTTACGCTACAAATTGGATTTTGTTTGTATTTCTCGACTTGTGGTTGCATAGGAGGGATCAAAACAAAGTTACGGTCAGTCTTTTGGGGCTTTGAATTTCACCAAAGTGGATAAAGTTGTGTATATGTTGACCCGAAAAGTACCTAGTTATCAAAAGTCAATATCGTATAACCTTTTTCGAGCAATGGACTCATTTGGAGTCTAAATCACATTTCTGTCGCAATATTTTCTTGTTCCTACTTCAAAAGGGATTTAATACTGCTGTACAAGAGTAACAGTCAATCGATTCAGCCAGACAAAGCTGTTTTGGCAGCGGATTCTGCTGTGACTGGCTGAATTCCACTTGGTCAGTAGTTCAAAACTGGAGACCTGTTTGTTCAGCTCTTGTGTGGCAGTTCAGTTTAAAAATACCAAATACAATTTATATTTCTGATACAACAAAGCGTTTAACAATCATGTCTTGTATAAAGAAAAACACGAACAAAATAAGATAGCTTAATGACATGAAAATCCTTTTAAGTGTTACTTTCCTCTATTTTCATTTGTAATGAGTAATGAATATTTCATATTTTGACTAATATCATTGGAAAACCAAAGAAGAAGAAAAAGAAATAATTATCCACGGTAAGTATTTAAAAAATTAAAACACAACTTTAAATATTATCTTTTGGAACAAAATATCGAATGCTTGTTTAATTTTGACAACAACTATATTAGAAAAACAATGAAGTTCACCTTACTTATACACAATCTTATAATATTATTTTGTTCATATTTGATGCATAATTTCAAGCTTTTCGTAATGTTTTCAAAGAGAAAGATTGTATTTCTAGCTACTGTAACTAGTTGAAGTTTGGTTACATTTCGAAGATGAAACATTGTTACATGCCTTTAGAGGAAAAAGAAAGAGTAAATATATGTTTAGTGAGAGCAATCAATTCCAAAATATCCACAATTCAAACCGAGCTAAATGATAATGGAAGAAGGGAGGATCAGAATATTAAACTACAGAAAATTATATTTATAGATAACATTATTAACAGTTTATTTCAAAATATCGAAGTTACTAATAGTAAAATGAAACACGTGTTCTATTGTATGCACTTACGATATGAAATGATTATTTAAATTGATGTGTTTAAGATACGATTTATAAATCTACTCATAATACCTGACTGATTTAAATTGACTCATATGACTTCCTTGATTTTGTTGTTGTCCATTTAGCTTCTTGTAGTGCAGCGCTAAATTTAAGTGCTTATAACGCTAAAATTCAGGTTTCGATCCCTGGATCTTGCACAAGACAGTAAGTTTCTTTTATGCAGTTTTATGCTTAACAACAAATAAACAAGTATTTAGACCAAAAGTCTAACAGGAGTGGATGGGGGGGGGGGTATACTTTAGACAACTTACATTATAGTCTTCAAACATAGATTATCTATAGTGTTATTGTCACTTTATTTTACAGGTTGAAGCGTATTCAGGACTAGTAGCATTAAGTATCTTAAAACTACTGCTACGAGTGAATACACTCAAAGTGTACTTAACATATTTCCAAACTACTCGTCAGAGTATGTGTACAATAGCCAGTGGTGCAATTCTACTGGGTCGCGAGGGAGCGTCGACCTCTCACTTCACGTGCAGAGGAAGTGCCCCTCCAATTACTTTAAATGTAGATCATTTTACTATTTTGCATTATTTCAGTTCGTATGCATAAAATACTTAATTTAAAATTCATTTAACTTTCATGACAAATAAATGATTACATAAATTATTTTTATCATATGATAATTTTCAAATTACAAATAATGTTTCGTTTCCAGTTATCTCAAATCTAAGTACAGAAACCTAGCATACAAGAGCGGTTAAGGCTGATCCTGCCATGAAAACATTTGTAACAGTGATTGAGGTATGCTCTGGTGGTATCTTATAATTAGCTGTTCTGCTGAGTAAAGGAGGTCGTGAACACCTCTTACTTCTAAGTTTAACACTACTGCACTGATTTGATACCAAGACGATCTTAGGTGACGTTTATGAAATATATATTTGAAGTATTAATACATCTTTTACAGTAAGCAGGTTCTCACTTTAATGATTACAACAGTGTACAGGATCATAATCAAATAAAAGTAGTTCGCTGTGAGTCACCAGGATTGTGTAAATCTATCTTTGGGAAATGTGGTCTATCCAAGGACATGTTGACTTCTCCTTGCTTTAAATACTCAAAAGGGTCAAGTTCTCATTTCATTCTATCAGAATTATGGCAAAATTTATACTTTTAAAAGTGTTGCTGTATTTTTGCACAAGATTAATTTAATTTTTTACATTTCATGTTACTGCAATTTAAAGAAGCTTACAGTTTTTGTTGTTAAAATGATGAAAGTAAAAAGAAATCTACAATGTGGAAAAAATAGATGAAAAGAGAAAAGGAAGATGAATAATAAGTTATAAACAAGTTATAATATTTAAACAAGAAGAAAAATGCGGATGTATAACGAAATTAAGTATGAAAAACCACTACCAACAAAAACATGTTTACATGGATAGGGGGATCCTTGTTCAAATCCAGATAGCAGCTCCTCCAATCGATCTTCGTCTTGTTGCAGTCTTTTGTCAGGTAGTTTCATTTGTCTGTGCATCTTTGAGCCAACTCGGCTCTAACACACCAGACTTCTTCCTTTAGTTGTCTTTGTGTTTTAAGAAATGCTCCTTTGCCAGATTGTACAGAACCCAAGCCTCTGTCCACTTAATGGCTTGCTTTTGGCAGTGACATATGAATAATGTTTTGAAGGCAAGGTGGGAATTTCTGGCTTCCTCAGGTAGTGTGATTTGCTTGTTAGACAGATTAGTAGGTTGTGAAGTAAACACACATGATGTGGATGTTTCCACATTGACGTACATGGTTGTAGAAGTTTTCCTTGCTGAAAGTTAGGGGTGATGTTCGGACCCACAATTCTGAATCAGGACAGCCATTCCAGGTCATAGATGATTTCTGTAAAGGCTTCATCTCTAAGATGGTCTTTGGTTTCAAAATATGATGTTCCCACCTGAGAGGCAGAAACACTAGGTGACGATAGTGTTTCTCTGTGGGACAATCTCTACTGAAACACTTGATGATGTTACTCCCTCCATTATGTAGAAGATAGCAAGAAACAATAAAGGGAATTTTGAAGGCAACGCAATTCAATAGTATAATGGACACGGTGACCAGAAGATGAAGAAAAATTTTATAATTATTTCGGTATTAAATCCTCCAAGGTAAAACGTGGGGAACTACTGTGGTCATTCAGAAACACCTGATTCTCTTCGCCGCACTCGTGATGGTGGTGAGGGGCTAATATGATATGGCATTCATGAAGATTTGGGTGGTATAAATGTGCCCAGAACAGAAACTTACTCTTATATATAAAAAGTCAGGGGACTAAAATTTAAGGTAAAATATTCTAATTAGTCAGAAATACAGCTAGAGGCGTGGTTTAAAATTGGCCCAATTACATGATTCCTCTGGTCTAATATTTCTTTTAGACATAGATTTTTAAAACTATTACCTTGGTAAAGTGAAATTTTTTTCGGGCTTGAGATGGTCTTATACGCCCGTTACTTTAGCCAATGCGTTTATGGACATCCTGTTCCCCCAGGCTTCAGAGGGTCTCACGCCTGATCAACACTCAACTGTGCTGCCCACTGCTACCACTACCACGACAACAGCTACCTTAGAACCCAACCACATTCAATAAAAGTTTGGAGATGGCTTGAATTGGTAATGAAGAAAACTTTATTATAAATGTACAACTTTCAACAAAATTATGTCATCATGAGGTACAAGCAGTTTACATACACACGTGAATATATATATATATATATATACAATGTGGAACAAATAGATCTCATGACCAGTGAATGATTAATAGCTTAGTAAAGGTATCTTGGTATACCCCAGGGCGTTGGTTTAGGTGAGGGCTACTTTGGCCAATTAAGATAGCTTCCTATATTTTGCGTTAGTTGACGTTTGGTTCTTTTTTCAAATTGCAATGTTTTGTATAGATGTACTGCGGTATTGTGAGATGCAACGATGGTAAACATGGGAGGGTTTTTGTATTATGTTCGGTGAATCAGGTTTTCAGTTTTTGTCAGTTTTCTCCGATGTAGAATTCTGGATAGTTATTGAACTTTAACTTATAAATGACGTTTGTACTTTGTGATTATATATAATTTTTATTTAGTAATGATTTTAGTTAACAGGAATTTTATGTTTAATGACAAGTTTTCTCCAAGTGTTGATTATTTTTGAATTAATTTCAGGAATGTTGTTGACTGGTGCATTAGTGTCAATTTTGTTTGTGAGTTGAGTTTTGAGGTTTTTATTCTGGTGGTTATGTGGAAATGTTTTCGACAAATTTCCATGAACAACGGAAATTTTATATCAGTCGACGGAGAAACTTCTTCTCACTTAGTGCAGTAATACATAGCAACTAATGCATAGCAATCGCTATGTTTCTTGAAGAGGACCACCAACATACAGGGTTATTGTCGGTAAAGGCAATACAAGAATTCTCTGCTGGTGTATACTATGCTTAAGCCAGCTTCACACTGGGCAGTGCACACCATACAATGTTTATACTTCCACCACTTAGCACCTCAACTTAAATGTGGCCAGTAAAGCCACTGTCACATATTAGGACAGGTATATATAAAACCTCAGTTGCCTCCAACCCTTTCCAAGTCTGAATTATTTCCTACTTAAGAACTTTAGGGAGTACTAACTGCAATAAAAATTGAGAACCAAATTTTGGTGGTTGACAACAATGACACTCATAGCTACTCATACAAGTGCCACATATTACACAAATCATGCTAATGTTGCTCAACCTGCACTAGTGATGCTTTACCTTGCTACATGGCAAGAAGTGCTCACACTAGATCTGGTTCTTTATTTCTATTTCCTGGAACTTCTGATGCATTAATTATTATATGGATTGGCGTCATTGTAACTGAAAAATAACTTTAACAGAGCATTCAATGGATAGACAGGGTCTCTCTGTGTGACAAGACAAAAATCATACTATTGCAGCATTGTGATTCAATGTGCAAATAATCCTTTTCAGATTTTCAACGCTTATAAGTCACTTTAGCAATGCATAGTTCAAAAGAATGATGAACTTTATGCCGTGCAAGTAGTGCCATTAGTATTCACAAAGAACAGAACTGTACACAGTTCTTTCTTTGCCATGCAGTTTAGGATCTGTCAGATTATGACTAGTGTACATAATAATATGTTCTACTTCACCATAGAATTTGAATAACACTGATTCAATTTCATTATTGTTGGCATCATTATCAAATTGGAATTCATAGTCTCATTGTGGATGTGGCAACACTATTGCTTTAAATAAGCATGCTTTTTTAATTAGACTGCTTTGTCATAATCTGCAGTTTACTTAATACACTCATTAGCTTTAGTGAGAGCATATAATGGTGCAGTAATCTTGAAAATGTTGACGAGAAATATCTATAACATGACACAACGAAAAGGAAACTGTCATTTCTCATTTGGTCCAAGATTGAGGCTAGTATCACACCACTGCAGTCTTTACATGTTCAGTAGAAACTCCATCACTACTTGCAATATGGCTGAAACTGTCAACTGCAAGTGTATATAAGTGGTCATACGTCCATGGTTTCAGCTTCAAGCCTCACCTTTTTATCTGCTGAAATGCCATTCTCAAACTTTCATAAACACACAACTGGACATGTGACTAAACACCAATATATCATTGGCATAGACCAGACAGCTCTCTAACTGTAGCACCTTTAGTGTAAGTTCTATTAACTTCTCGAAAGAGATGGGCACGTTACACAGGCTTAAATGACATAAAATAAAACTTGTAGGAACCATCTCGAGTACTGAAAGTAGTCTCAGGTTTGCTCTCTTCATCCAATTCAATTTGACAGTAGTTCGATGCTAGCTCAGGCCTGCTCTTGTCATCCAATCCAACTTGATAGTAGCTAGATGTTAGCTCAGGTTTGCTCTTGTCATCAAATTCAACTTGATAGTAGCTGGATGTTAGCTCAGGTTTGCTCTTGTCATCCCGTTCAAATTGACAGTAGCTTGATGCTAGCTCAGGTCTGGTCTTGTCATCCATTTCAGTTTGACAGTAGCTAGATGCTAGCTTTAGAATACTGAGCCACTGGGTACCATCAAGTTCAATCAGATATTCATCTATCTACAGAAGTTGGAGAACATCAATGTGGGCTACCATATTCACCCATTGTAAGTCAATACAGAACCTTGGTGTACCTTCCTTTTTTTTGAAACTCACTACTAGAGATGACCAAATGTACTATTTTATTTTTTAATGATTCGACCCTTTAACCTTCATTGTATCTTAGTGCTGGTTCACTGTCTCACTTAATGGCAAAACAGCTTGATCCACCAACAACACTTCCAGTTTCTCCCATCAGAGCCAGGGTTCAGCTGCTTTGGTTGGCAAATGCCTGGGAATCCTGTAGAGACTGACATTCAGTCTTGAATTTGCCAAACCATATTTCACTCTAATGACCGTCAGTCATGTGTGCCTACTGCACACTAGGATCAGTCTTCAGGGAGATTATCTCAGTTGGCAGTTCTGGGGTGCTCCAGGTTCTTGGTTTTCATTCAAAAAGAAAATGAATTCATGTACCTTCACAACATGGGAAAAAGCCTGATGTTGAGGAGAGAACGTCTAGGGGACTTGACAACTCTCTCTAAATCTTCCTCCTAGTTATACCTTTTGATTCAAGTATGAACCCTTTTAAAAATACTACCACAAGAATTTAGAAGGTATATATATTCATAAAAAAACAACAACAGAAACTTTTGTGGGAATAACTCTGAATTATTTGATTTTGAGTGAGTTGTAGAAAAGACAGAGACTGGACATAATGTAAAATATAGTGAAAACCATATTTATTTATTTCGCAGTCAATCAAACAAGATTGTATTAACTGAGAATGGTGACTTTATTGGACCTTCAAGAGATCACTGTGAAAATCTGTTCGAGGTTGATAGATCATACCATTATATACACAAAACAATAATGCTATTTTTCTTAGGGCAGATGCACTACTTATATCAGAAAATAAAAATAGCTTATGTATATATGCACTACTGTCTCTTTTCACTTAGTATGTTTGTATTTAGAGAAAACCTTACCACAAGAAAATACAAGTGATACTATAAATGAATGGTCCAGAACAATAGGTAACTAAGGTGAATGGAACTTAGCCACTATTTTGAACGATACATTAGCCCTTTTGAATGTCACAGACATTACTTGTTGCTTTCCTACTCAATAACGAAATAATTATACCAAACCTATAGAATGATAGGTTTCTTTTTTGTGAGTATAAAACACTGAAATACACCATTTCAATATCGAAATAGTTAACCAAACTACATGAAACTTACCCCAAACTAACTAACTAGTATATCTTTCTAACTTAAAAATCATATAATTTGATTTAGGTTTCTATTATCTTTTATGAAGTGAATTTTTCAAACGTTTGTTGTGAAATAACATTTTTCCTTATAGATTAATGTTTTCAGTATATTTTTGATCACGATGTTCTGTTTATTTGAACTCAATTTCAGCTTGTTCGATCTTTATTAACATATTTCTTATAAACCTTTTTGTAGTAGTCATCATTTCCAAATCTAAACAGTAAGAGCACCACATAAACTAACTTATGTTTACTGATCACCTAAGACCTGACCTTTCATAATGAAGTCAGGTCAGACAAGGTATTAATTTTGCTAACAGTATTCTTCGTCGAAATCAATGCATATCTAATACATATATTTTGTTTACAATAACTCATGAGTTATTTCATTTATGTGCGTTGTTTGAATGTGATTAACTTATGATAATATTCAACAAATAAGGATTTCAGTATATAAACCTAACAAGGCTTACCAGATATCTTATCACAGAAGAATACTGACGTACTTTCAAATAAATATAATTTTACGTGAAAACATTTTATGGAAGAAAAGAACTTCTGAAGAAACTCTAACTAAGCATACCCAAATCTATCGTTTGTTCCTAAATCTTCTAAATCCACTGTTCTACTCTGCACTGCAGGAGCTACACCTAATCATTTCCTCATGAAACTTCTCATGCCGCATTGTTCACTTTAAAAAGTTTATAGTTCTGTTCTATACAATAGGATCAAGACACATGGTGGTGTGTCGTACGGCCTAAACAACCTATAGGACACATTGTGAGTTATTAACAGTTCTATACAATAGGATCAAGACACATGGCAGCGTGTCGCGCGGCCTAAACAACCTGCAAGACACACTGTGTGTTATTAACAGTTCTATCTAATAGGATCAAAACACACGGTAGTGTATCACGCGGCCTAAACAACCTGCAGGACACACTGTGTGCCATTAACAGTTCTATCCAGTAGGATCAAGACACACGGTGGTGTATCGCGCGGCCTAAACAACCTACAGGACACATTGTGCGTTATTAACAGTTCTATCCAGTAGGATCAAGACACACGGTGGTGTATCGCGCGGCCTAAACAACCTGCAGGACACACTGTGCGTTATTAACAGGAGTGACAGTTTAGTGATATTTCATTTTCTGTAGCTCAGACTGTGGTAATCTAAACTATCACGTAAGTTCAATGAACCCTTACTTCACATACCAAATTTAAAGGTAATCCATTAAGAAATAAACGAGATATAAAATCTCCAATTTTGATTGAATTTTGCCCCAATTTTTTATTCGCACCGAAAGTACGGAAACTTTATTTTATAGAAAAACATACTTAAATATTAGTGATTTTCAAATTTGGTTCAATGATGTGTGAAATTTGGCCTAAATATAAATCACATGTACAAAGTTATTCAAGAAAAACCTCTCGTATTTAACTTAAACATTTGCGCACGCCTATGCAAAAAGTCACGTGAGCTATCGGTCTATAATTTTTACTATAGCTTCACCTAAGAATAAAGGTGGACCGTTTTGTCATATGGATTAAAGATGGCTGATTTACACCACCAAAACTATAGGGTGAAAGTACGTTTGTTTTTGAATTTCGCGCAAA
>NW_013666590.1:229838-231041 GCF_000517525.1 Limulus polyphemus | reverse complement strand
CATGTTTGGTGTGACAGGGATTCGAACCCGCGACCCTCGGATTGCGAGTCGAGCGCTCTAACCACCTGGCAATGCCGGGCAGTGTGAAAGTACGTACAGATACATAAATATTGGTTAGGCCAAATAAACTATATAAGCAATATGTAGATCAGGTTTTTAAAAGAATCATAAGGGTGGACGGTTATTATTCATTATTCATTGCCAACTTTTAAGCCGAAATTTACTAAATTTTATGAAATTATCCTAATTAAAGAACGTTTAGAGTCACGTGATATTAGCGTAGATAATGATGCTTGATACGGCTGTACCGGGTTTATGCAGGTGGTGACAAGAAACTGTTAATCTAGTTTATATGGCGTCATTATAAAGGAAGTTATTAACTCTGTTTTAGAGAGGAAAAACGAACACCATATACTTTAAAGAATCTGGTTGGTTCTGTAAAGTATAGGTGTGTTTCGAATAATAGGGTTGACACCTATTACAATTTTGAGCATAACAAAATGACCACTATAAGAGCCAGCTAAGTAGTTATCTAATATGGACACACTCCACAGACAAGATTCACAAATTACTAGAGCTGACAACTTTCAGCAATATAGTTCACCATACAAATAGAAAAAAAACAACAACTCCCATTCCTAGAGAGGATGGTTACGAGCTCAGAAAACTCACAGTTACCTTGAGAGTAGATGAAATATCTCCAACTGTCTGAAGACTAACATTACAGACCATCTAACTTCCAGAACTAACATTACAGACTGTCTAACTTCAAGAACTAATATTACAGACTATCTAACTTCCAGAACTAACATTACAGACTATCTAACTTCCAGAACTAAGTTAGATAGTCTGTAATGTTAGTTCTGGAAGCACTCTAAGCACGTAAGAACTAACATTACAGACTATCTAACTTCCAGAACTAACATTACAGACTATCTAACTTCCAGAACTAACATTACAGACTATCTAACTTCCAGAACTAACATTACAGACTATCTAACTTCCAGAACTAACATTACAGACTATCTAACTTCCAGAACTAACATTACAGACTATCTAACTTCAGAACTAACATTACAGACTATCTAACTTCCAGAACTAACATTATAGACTATCTAACTTCCAGAACTAACATTACAGACTATCTAACTTCCAGAACTAACATTACAGACTATCTAACTTCCAGAACTAACATTACAGACT
>NW_013666590.1:222225-228838 GCF_000517525.1 Limulus polyphemus | reverse complement strand
CTTCTAGAACTAACATTACAGATTATCTAACTTCTAGAACTAACATTACAGACTATCTAACTTCCAGAACTAACATTACAGACTATCTAACTTCCAGAATTAACATTACAGACTATCTAACTCTAAGCACGTAAGAACCTTAGATAGTCTGTAATGTTGTTAGATAGTCTGTAATGTTAGTTCTGGAAGAATGTTAGTTCTGGAAACAGACTATCTAACTTCCAGAACTAACACTACAGACTATCTAACTTCCATAACGAAGAATGTTTGTAATACAAAAAGTGTTAAGAAAAACTCATCAGTACCATCTTCCTTGAAATGGATACCCTTAACATCTGACGAAAGAGAAACACAAAGAGAAACACCAAGAATAAGCATGAAGAAAATGACAAACATATAACCATATGATAATATTTTAAAAGTCTCTCTCTCATATTTTTGGAGGATATGCAAACAACATAAAGTCAGAAATTATTCAGAAGCCACAACATACAATAGAATCACAATTAATTTATAATGGTTCGTGTTGTTAAAAGTGCCTTACTAGCAAACGCTACTCATCACCTATTTACCTCGGTTGATAGAGCTTTCGTCGGGTGTCCGAGAAATCCTAGGTTTGAATCTGAGCCGAGGAAGAAAAAAAGGGATTTAAAATTGAAAAACTGGCGCTAAGTTAATGGTATTCCAACGATTCAAAGCTAAAGCTCAGGGATGGGTCATGTTTATAAGAGGGAAGGATGTAGTAGTTTAAGTTGTTGAAGAAAGTACCTTACTAGTTAATCCTTTAACTAAGTTGGTAGAGCACTCGACCAGTGTGAGATAAGTCTTGTGTTCGATTGTGTGCCTAGGAAACAAAATATTACCACAATACAACGCTATAGTGCCTAAATAACAAAAACGCTATTCGTAACATCCCTTGTGAATGTAAACTTCAGTACTTTAAGTATCTTCTACATCCAACTAACCGATAACTTGCTTGGCTTGTCTAGCATAAAAGTTATCAAAAGATGAATGCCCCTTTTGAATGGCACACCTTTCTTTATAACTAGAACACCCAAGATCGAATCCTGGCTTTTGCCACTACATACAGTTCATTTTGGATGGTTGCATACGAGCAGCCGAAACACAGAATATAAGCTAACCAATATTTGTATACTAATTTAAAAATTGTAATTAATTAATTTAGACCTAAGTGATTGCATAGGTCACAAACCATAACAATGATTAAATTATTTCTTTGACTTTCAATTTTTAGGCTTTCTAAACAGCTGCTTACTAATACCTATGAACAACCAATAATTCAAACGTTGCTTTTGAGGCGTTAGACATCACTTACAAGACTACATTGACCATATTTAGCTTATCAGTTTATAGTATAGGCTGCTTCTAGGTCAAAACATTTATCCACATTATCGACAGATTAAAAAAATCGGTCTCGATCACTTCTTGTTGATTTCTCTTGTACATTGAACGGTAATAAACTAAACCTGTATTAGATAACTGCCAAAACAGTTTATTGTGTACTTGATTGCCCACGTAAATAGAACCGGTTTTGGTTAATATCAGAAATTTAAACAGGACATCCGAGCAAAGTCTAAATAAGGACAGATTATGTGACCTTAAGATTCTGAAACAAGAGGTTTTATTATCGTAAATGTAATTATTCCATGATGGTTCTTATTATTTTTGCATGTGACGCCAGGAACTGCCATCCTGGTTTACTATTTTAAATTTTCCGGTTGCTTTATTGTTTCTTCTTTTACGTTAACAAGTAGATACACCACTTGAAAACAATTTTGATATAGGTTCCTGCGCTGCTGAGAAAAACATAAGAATTAAATAATCTCCTAATTATATACTTAATCGTTGCGATGTAAAGTGGGTTTGTATTAAGCAGTGGAAGCCAATTTTTTAGCGCCTGTTGGAGTTTAAACATCAAAACAACACTATTGTACCGCAAAATGCTAAAATATGTGACAACATAATTTGTAATATCTATAGGTCAGTTAAATTAATTAAAGCTAGTTTGTACGTTACTATTTTGAGAGATGAAAAATGCTATTTTTTAATTTCGACATCTGCATTCATTCTTTTATATAAGAGATAAGCACACACCATCATATAAATTTTTCTTTAACATGTTATTGTTTGGAACAAATTTTGTTTAAGCATACTCGTCTGTGCATGTCGATAAATCTTTATTGAATATATCTTTTTAAAAGATATGTATAGAATAAATATTTCTTGAATATACGTTTATTTAACAGATATGTATATATAATAAATATTTATTGAATATACGTTTATTTAACAGATATATATATATATATATAGAACACTGCATTTAAGCTTTCTTCTCTTTCCCCTCTTATTTCTTTATTTATTTTTTTACGAGAGGGAGCTCTGGCGTAGCAATTTTAGCCGGAGGGGGACATTGTATTGTAACGTAACAATCAAAGCCACTATTCGTTGCCAAAGAGTAACCCAAGAGTTGACGGTGGGTTGTATTGACTAGCTACCTTCAAGTCTGCTAGGTAAAACAGTATTATATCAAGAAAGTGAAGCCTACTGGATAAACCCGTATTATACCAGAAAAGTCAAGTCTATTGGGTAAAACCGTATTATACCAGCAAAAGTTAAGCCTGCAGGGTAAAACTGTATTGCACCAACAAATACAAGCTTGCTAAATAAAAACGTATTACTCCAAGAAAGTGAAGACTGCTAGTTAAACCCGTATTATACGAGCAAAGTGAAACCTGCTGTGTCAAACCATATTATGCCAGCAAAGTCAAGCTTGCTGGGTTAAAGCGTATTACACTAAGAAAGTGAAGACTGCTGGGTAAAACCTAATTATACCAGCAGAGTCAATTCTATTGGGTAAAACCGTATTTTACCAGCCAAGTCAAGCCTGTTTGGTAAAACCGTATTATAGTAGCATAGTCATGCCTGCTGGGTAAAAACATTTATAACAGCAAAGTTAAGCCCGCTTGGCAATACCCGTATTATGTCACAAAACTCGTCCCTTCTGAGTAAAACCTATTATACCAAGAAAGTGGAGCCTCTTGGGTAAAAATGTATTATACTAGCAAAATCAAGCCTGCTTGGCAAAACCCGTATTTTTGCCACCAAAGTCGTACCTTGTGATTAAAAGCGTATTATATCAGCAAAGTCTAGCAATTACACTGTATGCTGATTTGGTTGTGACTGATCTGACGGAAAATGATCAATTATATTGTGTCTATATAGATGTACAACTGAATTCTGTGTCTATATAGTTGTACAACTGAATTCTGTGTCTATATAGATGTACAACTGAATTCTGTGTCTATATAGTTGTACAACTGAATTCTGTGTCTATATAGATGTACAACTGAATTCTGAGCATAAGATTGCTGTTTATCACAAAATTCAAAGGTTATTTTATTCATATGGTTATTTCTAGTGTATTTGTGTGTTTTGTATTCATGGATTTGATATGATTGAACATTTTCTTACGCAATACTTTTGCCCCCCATTGACACAGCGGTACGTCTGCGGACTTACAACGCTAGAATCCGGGTTTCGATACCCGTGGTGGGTAGAGCACAGATAGCCTATTGTGTAGCTTTGTGCTTAATTATAAACAATTACAATCCCAATACTTTGGCACTCTTATAAGCCTGTCACATTGCACTAATATATGACGTTCACCAAGTGAGAAATGATATGGTGTAAGCTACAACATGAATATAAAGACATTCCATATCTAAACCCTCTCAGGTAGCTCAGCAGTAAGTCTTAGAAGCCTGTCACATTGCACTAATATATGACGTTCACCAAGTGAGAAATGATATGGTGTAAGCTACAACATGAATATAAAGACATTCCATATCTAAACCCTCTCAGGTAGCTCAGCAGTAAGTCTTATGGCTTATAATGCTAAAATCGAGTTTTGATATCCGCAGTGGCCAGGGAACGAATAACTCATTGTGCATCTTTGTGCTTCACAACAACAACAAAAACAACAGCCATATTAAAAATTATTATTCCTTGAAACTACTCGTATATGGAAGAGAAATTTTACCAGAGGTACCTTGAGAATCATAAGTTTTATTAAGTTCAGTTTGGACTTTGGATAGTTTTTGATTTTGGTGTTTTTATAAAATTTGTCAGTGAAGGCATTCATTATACTTTCTGTCTATTGCAAACAGAATGTCATGTTTATCCCTAAAATCACTAGTGCTGCACTGATTTAATTAATTTTTACAATTTCTTGCACATTGATTTTCGAAGTTTTCTTAATAAGGTCTCAGTTGGATAAACAAGGGATTTTAATTTTTAGTGAGGGGGGTTGCCCCTACGGTATGATCGATGGACTTAGGAGAAAATTGAGAAGAATATGAAGAAGGTCATTCAACACAACATGTGGAATCCTGTTTTCTTTTCACTGGTCTTTATGTAGATGAACTATCCTCAACGTTGGCTGACTTAAGAATACAGATTATTTCAGTGTATAGTTTAATTATATCCACTACTGATTATCACAAAAGCGATATTAAATAATGTTTGCATGGTAAACGTAGGATACATAACGAGCTACATTGTTTATGTTAATACAAATCTGTATGCATTATGATTCGAGTCTATTGAGGTTTCAGCTGTATTGTCCTACATTTAATATTTATCATAATGAACTCAGTATTGAACTTTGAATTAAATGTAAACTCAATTATGAACTCTATCATACCTAAGTTACGTTTATTCTTATGTACAAGAAAACGCCCTCATTTTGTTGGAAAAAAAAATACACCTCCATAACCACCCACTCTGTTTTGAAAATCCCTTGTTTTCAACATTTACTGTTGAAGGGAAACGGGTTATCAGTTATATTGTAAGACTAATTTATTAATTCTGTTTTATGTTTACTGAAAATATTATTAGTTCTCACTTATATATTAAGTCTTGTGAATCAATTATATCTAATAACAAAACCTCAAAGAACGTGTAAAGAACAACTTTTAATTAATTAATACTAAGCTACTGGCGTCACCTAGTATCAATGATTAGAACTATGCTGGAATAAAACATAATGCAACGAATAAGCACATTTAGACTCATTTAGATTCTCCTTAGTTTACGAATACACTTTCGTTACAGGCAAATAATGGAAATTAAAAGCTTTTTTGCATGCATTATTTCAACTTTAATATAAACTGTTAGATATTCATTTCCAAACGCTTTACTTGATTAGTAAAGTGTATTGTAGCCTTAAATAGTTAATTTAATTACCTACATTGTACATTTTTGACCATTTTATTTCTGTTTATTTGCATGGTCGCCAAAGTTAACGCAACGAAGAAGCAGAGACTTGTAAGGCCGAAAATCAATGGAGAAAATTATTATAATTGAATTAGTTCACAATAATTATTTGTCAGAAATTGTTTGTTTGTTTTTAATTATGCACAAAGCTACACAAGGGCTATCTGTGCTCTGCCCACCACGGGTATCGAAACCCGGATTCTAGCGTTGTAAGTCCGCAGACATACCGCTGTACCACTGGGGGGCTTGTCAGAAATGACCGCTTTCTAAAATTAAACCACATGGGTCATTATTGGAGCTTACATCCACAGCACATTTCTGCTCAATTCTCCAACCTTAATAGGCTATAATAATGTATTATTTGCGTATCTGTTTTAATTACTATAACAGTGATATTCAAGCATATCACACGTTTTTTACCTGTTTTAATGACATATGACTTTTGTTGATGTTACAAATGTCCATGCCATTATACAGCCTGAAATCACTAACTTATGGATATTTGCTTGCTCTGGTGCACCAGGCCACTCAAGCGAACAGTATCCTTGGGAACCGATTTCAGCAGAAAGAAAGCATGGATGATCAAGGTTTGGTGGTTGGAGAGTTTGAAACTCCATGGATAGATCTCTACAAAACTCGCAGAATATCACCAATCAGAGAACATCAACAACAGCTCTGGTCAATACCCCCGTAAATAGTGGACAGACGAGACGAGTTTGAAACTCCATGGATAGGTCTCTACAAAACTCGCAGACTATCACCAATCAGAGAACATCAACAACAGCTCTGGTCAATACCCTCGTAAATAGTGGACAGACGAGACGAGTTTGAAACTCCATGGACAGGTCTCTACCAAACTCGCAGACTATCACCAATCAGAGAACACCAACAACAGCTCTGGTCAATACCACCGTAAATAGTGGACAGACGAGACGAATTTGAAACTCCATGGATAGGTTTCTACAAAACTCGCAGACTATCACCAATCAGAGAACATCAACAACAGCTCTGGTCAATACCCCCGTAAATAGTGGACAGACGAGACGAGTTTGAAACTCCATGGATAGGTCTCTACAAAACTCGCAGACTATCACCAATCAGAGAACATCAACAACGGCTCTGGTCAATACCCCCGTAAATAGTGGACAGACGAGACGAGTTTGAAACTCCATGGATAGGTCTCTACAAAACCGCAGACTATCACCAATCAGAGAACATCATCAACAGCTCTGGTCAATACCACGTAATAGTGGACTAGACGAGACGTAGTTTAGAAACTTCATGGATAGGTCTCTACAAAACACGCAGACTATCA
>NW_013666590.1:220810-222204 GCF_000517525.1 Limulus polyphemus | reverse complement strand
ACGATATCACCAATCAGAGAACATCAACAACAGCTCTGGTCAATACCCCCGTAAATAGTGGACAGACGAGACGAGTTTGAAACTCCATGGATAGGTCTCTACAAAACCCGCAGACTATCACCAATCAGAGAACATCATCAACAGCTCTGGTCAATACCACCGTAAATAGTGGACAGACGAGACGAGTTTGAAACTCCATGGATAGGTCTCTACAAAACACGCAGACTATCACCAATCAGAGAACATCAACAACAGCTCTGGTCAATACCACCGTTCATAGTGGACAGACGAGACGAGTTTGAAACTCCATGGATAGGTCTCTACCAAACTCGCAGGCTATCACCAATCAGAGAACTGCTGATGGATAATTTCTACCAGTCATAGTCGTTCACATGGTTGAAACCGTCATCATTTGGGTGAGGTAACTTTCAAGTAATCTAGCAAGAATATAACAAACTATCTTACTGCATGATAAGACTTTGTATGTTGTAGAATATTCCGATACTGGAATTTGTGTGGGAATTGAGAATATGACCGTTTTAGCCATAGAAAAAGCTAACCATGAAATACACAACTTTTATGAAAGAGATGTGCCAAAGTTAACACTTTAAGATGGCTCTGCTACCCATCATTAACTATAAGTGCAGGAAAGTGGGTTGTACCATCGTTACCAACTTAGCATGGACACATGTAAATTATGGTACATGTATATTAACTATAAATTCGATGACAAGGAACCCACTTTGAGACTAATAATGGTTGGAGACAGCTTGAATGGGTAATGAAGAAAAACTTTAATATAAGTTTAACATAACAGCAAATGTACAACGTTTCGACAAGGTTTTGTCATCATCAGGTACAAGTAATTTACACTGACACGGATATATATAGAAAGTTAGTCTGTGTTCTGTAGGAGTGAAACCAACAAAAGTGTCATCGACATATCTGTACCAGTATAATGGGGGATGAAGCGTAGAATGTATGGCTTGTGTTTCGATCTGGGTCATAAATATATCGGCAAGAACGGGCGAAACAGGATTGCCTATACTTAAACCATCTATTTGAAGGAAATGTTCGTTGTTGAAAATTAAGTTGGTTTTAGTCGTTGTAAATTCTAAGAGAGAAGTAAAAAGTGTGCTGGGGATGTGCATTAACTTGTTGGGGTCAGTAATGTAGAGTTTGAGGGCAATATTGCAAGCTTCATTGGCGGGGACTTCGATGAAGAGTGACACGACATCAAAACTATCCATTAAGGCTTACGAATTTAGTTGTTCTAGTGTATATTGGAAATTGAACGCATCTTTAAATAATGAACCTGCAGATGTTACATATGGTGTAAGAGCTCAGGCTGTGTATTTGCCAAGATTGAAGTCATGTGACCATCATTGTTCAAT
>NW_013666590.1:214979-219919 GCF_000517525.1 Limulus polyphemus | reverse complement strand
AAGTTGGTTGTACCGTTGTTACCAACTTAGTATGGACACATGTAAATTATGGTACATGTATATTAGCTGTAAGTGCAAGAAAGTTGGTTGTACCGTTGTTACCAACTTTACAAGTGCTGCAGCTATTAGTCCCTAGAACTCTCTATTACGAAATACTCCAAACTTTGCATGACACCATGATTTGAAGACACCAAGGTCGAGTTGTTCAGTGGTGGTGTGATTGTTGTAAGGTGTGTTCCGCGCAGAGGAAGAACCAGCCGAGACAGGGTGCACGCGAAAAGAGACTTGTTGGATGTCTTCTGAAGAGGATATCGCTGGTCGACAGCGAGAGACTGCAAGAGGGCATCACAACATATTTGTTGTCATTGGCTATTCACGAGAAGTGGGCTAAAACGTATCCATTGATATATACACTAGTAGAGAGCATCACCGATGTGTTAATAAATAATTGGATAGCATGATTCGAAACACCAGAAGAAATCCTAATAGACGAGAGAGTTAACTTCAACAGTCAAATGTTTGTTGAATTGTGTTTGGTGTGGTGAAGACTCGTACTTCACCTTACAACCATCAGTCTGATGGTGTGGCAGATTGGATAATTCAACCGACAAAATGGATTAAGATAAAACACTTGCCTTATGTAATGATGATATATGTAATTATGGAACAGGGATCAAAAGGCTATTTGCTGAACCGGATCATTTACAAACGCTAAAACAATTGTAGATTCACGAAATTAATGACTGAGGGACGTAGTATTCCTTGATTTCTGATCTATTGGGTAGTACGGTCTGACAGAGTGTTTGGACTACATTTTGTGGCTGCTACTGGATTATCCAAATTTAAGGGAGTAGCTGGGCTTTACGATCATGGACTAAAAGGAAGTATGATTCCTTGCTATCGAATCATGTCGAGAAGTGATCCATGTACTACATTGAGGAATTACAATAATTAGGACAATCATGAAAAAATATATGACTTAAAGGGCGTTGCGACCTCTTGCTTTCCGAGACATAGAATACATTTTATGATACAAAACAATGTGTGATGTTTGGAAAAAAACCACTCCAACAATCTAGGTGAGTGATGAGAACTGTGCAGAGCATATCATCCAGTGGTAGGCTTTTCATTGATCTTTGTAGAAGATACCCTGGTTCTATGACCGATGAGGAAGTCCAATTTTTTTCTGAGTGTGTTTAAGAATTTGTTAGTAACAGAACATCTAGTTAATAAGGCTACAATCGTCTGAACTTTACTAGCGATTATTTTTTTTTCTCAATCTGAAATGAAAAATGAGTTGAATTTGACGACTCCTAGATAACGCTACCGTCGCTAACGAGCATAGTTTCAACCTGTAACTCGGACGTTTCGTGAGTTGTTCATGCAGATGCCAGAGGTTATTTTCGTAAATTACTTGACGAAGCATAACGACAACGTATGTACAGAGAAATATATGTATGTAAGTCAACATACTTGAGAGGCAGACAACTTACGCGCGTATGTTGAAAATATTGCATAAGTTAAAAGAAATGAAGCAACCATAAACAGAAAATGGTAATAAATAACAAGATGCAAAGGAAGTAAGAAGAGAAACGATTTCGATCTTGACGTTAGAAATGGGTGAATACGAGGTTAACCGTGATAAACAACATGAAAAGTATTATTTACAAGTACGGTGTACTGTGATTTTCATTAATATTAAGAGACTATGTTACTAAAGAGAGAGAAAACCAGGTTTTACCCGGTGGTTTTAACCCACTTTTACTTGGTATTTCTTGCAATAATAGTACAAACATGCGTTACTTCATAACTTAATATATTAATGAGTAAGTGGAAATCACAAATAATGGATTACATGTAATAATAAATATATACACACGATATACCCAGTGTTTTACTTGATTTCTCTAGGAATATTTTCAGTTATACAGAATAGAAATATTTTTGATAAGCAAATAATTTTGCTGAATATTTAATTAAATTAATGCTCTTTCATTACCAAACACTGGTTGTTAGTGTAATGGGGGAGGCGGTTCAACCTTGTAATTCACACCAAAATCGTTACACAGTTTTTAACTGGAAAAAGTCCCTAAGAAAAGACAATGAAAGCATTAGCAGAATCTAATTGTCAAAGGTGAGACTAGAGATGGTTAACCTCAATCAGCTCGACTGTGTAGGACTCGAGCAGTCTTGATAATCTCATTCCTTTTTACTAGATCCTGGGAGGCTAAGGATGAGTCTGGGTTGGAGAGTTTGGCGTGTGTGTTCCTGTTTCTAGCAGGGTTAAGAGAGAGCAGCGTACTACAGATAGTCAAAGTTCAAACCTAGGGAAATTAGGGAATCAAGAAGTGGGCATGAGTGTACACTAAGCCTTGAGACATGCTACTTGACGATTAACTATTTCACAGTTTTAATCATGCATTATGATCCCATTAACCTAGACACCTGGCTGTACCTTTCACCAAATAGAACTCTTCCAACCTTTGTATTTGAATCCGGACTTTCAGGATGTAAGGCCAAGGTTCTTTCATAGTCGGTCTCTCGTTTTTAACTTTGAACTTTGACCTGACCTGAACAAGTATTTCAGTTTTCCTGAATTCCAGATCCTGTTCATGTTTTGTTTCGACCGTAAAGATAGATTCGTTATCGTTATTGTACCTGTTGCACAATGCTCAGGATTTACTGTACAGAGAGGAGCGTGAAGTAATCAAGGATTGAAGAGTGCCAGATTATTATTTACTGTTAGTAAACCCTTGGATGAAAACACATTGCTTGCCAACACATCTAGCTTGGTAGAGATCACTAAATCAGCAAATAGGTTGGTTCTAATGTTTCCAAGAACTGAGCTGCCCCTGACATCCCTGATACCAGTGGAAAGTCCCCAGCATTGGATCATCATAGTCGACACCGTTTTATCTGAAAGAGCGGAGCCTCCAACAACTTGGCAGCAGGAGTAAGTACCACAGTTGATGCCGCCCATGGAGGTGAAGACTAAAGAAAAGAGGACCTGGCGATTATAGGGTGCAACACGTCACGAAGAGAAGACAATAGACGTGTTTGCATCTTCGACAATATTACAAATCTTTATGCCGAAGAAGGGCTTTCTAGTGTTAGGTGCGTCTCAAGGCCATACAAATCCAGGAAAGTTGAAGGCGGGGCTGGCTCAGGCATGGCTTTGACGTAAGAAGCAAAGACCAGAACAACGGGTGATATAAATGAACCAAATAAATTCCCCACTGACTCCTGCCAACAACAATAGAGCTTCGACTTAGAGGACTGGAACTAATGGAAGATCCAGAAGAACACACACAACCATAGTCTTCCAGGTACCATTGGCAAAGAGACCATGAGAGATGTCCACAAGGAGTCAAGTGTAGAACTCTCTTCTAGTCCTCCTAAAGTGTTAATGAGCCAGCCCGTAACCATGAGAGATGTCCACAAGGAGTCAAGTATAGAACTCTCTTCTAGTCCTCCTAAAGTGGTAATGAGCCAGCCCATGGCCATGAGAGATGTCCAAAAGGAGTCAAGTGTAGAACTCTCTTCTAGTCCACCAAAAGTGGTAATGAGCCAGCCCGTGATAGAGGAGATTCCAGTACTGAAACATCATTAACAGGAAATGGCAGCCTAATGTACAGAAGTCTGGGGCTTCTACAAGAAGGTCAGCTAAGGTAAAGGGTCATTTATTCATCCAGGTATTAGGAGGAAGTTTCATACCTGCACGACAGGTTTGCTGAATCAGAGCAAAACCTGGTAAGGGCCAATTGAGACCTTTAGGTATATCCATGACTACAAAACACAAAACAAACAAAAACACAGCAACACTGGAAGCTCTGCTAATGGCGTTAAAGAGAACAGAATAAAGCCTTAACCGCTTTTCTGGGATGAGTGTGCATTTTGTATAAAGCTCATGTATTATAACTTATACTTTATATTTTATTTTCAATTTAGAGACTCTTCTACCTTCAGCAAAAATAAGTGCATATGAAAGACAAGGGCATAGCAGTTTGTCCCCAATGGGAACGAAATAATTCTACAGATTACAATGCTAAAATCCGAGGTTCAGTTCCCTGTGGTGGACACAGCGTATAACCCAATGTAACTTGTCTCTAAGCAAACAAACATGGCAGTTTTTATGTCTTTATTTGATGTGTATACGTGTTTGGGTTTTATGTTAGACTTTTATATTTATAAAGAAGCAGTTGTAAATCATTGTTCAAATTCTAATTTTAAAAGGTTTCTGTGTTAAAAGGTTTTTATTCTGTTCTTTGTTTATTAGTTTTGTTAGACTGTTTATTCTTAAAGTGTACAGGGTATGTCTACACTTTCTTTTTTCTTCTACTGGTTGGACAGCGGGAAGTCTACGGATTTATAACGTTAAAATTAGGGGTTCGATTCCACTCTATGGACATAGCACGAAGAGAGCACACACACACACACACTTCTTTCCTTCTTTAGTTTTAATATTTGTTTATGTAACTCTGAACATTACTTTTCTGTGTTATTTTTGTTTTAAAAATCAATATTATACATTAAAGTATTTTTCTTTTTCATTAAGTAATTATTCATTATTGTAGGTGGTTATAAATAACAAATATGGAGTTTCCTTTTCAATTATTTCGTTTCTTTTGTATTATGTATTTTGTTCTTAAAGGGTTTTTTCATCTTGTGTTTAGTGTAAATCACCGTTCAAATGTTTTGTATTTTTGTAGATATTTTTTTTATTAATTGGTTTGTTTCATTCACATGGCATTTAAATGTTCTTAGGAATAAAATTAACGTGCTCGTTGACCATATCGCGAAGTTAAAGATTATTTGTTTTAAGGTTAAAAAATTAAAAATATACAGTTAAAAGTAAACTTAAGACTCTACATGTTTCGTTGTAAACAATTACACCATCTTGATGGAATCTCCTGAAGATGGTGTAATTATTTACTACCGAA
>NW_013666590.1:211980-214857 GCF_000517525.1 Limulus polyphemus | reverse complement strand
CACCATCTTGATGGAATCTCCTGAAGATGGTGTAATTATTTACACCGAAACATGTAGAGTCTTAAGTTTCTTTTAACTGTATATTTTAAATTTGTTAATTTTACAAATAAATGTTTGTGCAAGTAAAAATCGTTGATCTTCGTTTTATTATTTTATTTGATATTGTGCATTATGGAAGTGTTAAAAATAGAGTAAAATGGTTGTGGACATTTTGTGATGTCATCCAAACACATACATGTATCTTTATTAACAAACCAACTGTGACAAATGTATTACAGCAGATGATCAACAAATACTTGGCAAATACGAAAATATTTTCTGAGTAAGGAAACCTAGGTTTCAGGATAACACTACTAAAGTAATTAACAAAAAGGGTGTGATTTATTTTTTTTGTTTTAATATTCCGTTGTGACTCTCTCGCCTTAATAACTGTTGTGAAATAGAGTGCACAGGGAACTGAATGTAGGTAGGAGTGATTCCATAATACCACACATGGATTATACTTCCAAGGTGCTTCTTAGTTTCCTCACTTTGTAACTCATTACCTTCCAAGTGATTCCATGATACCACACACGGATTATAGTTCCAAGGTGCTTCTTAGTCTCCTCACTTTGTAACCCATTACCTTCCAAGTGATTCCATGATACCACACACGGATTATAGTTCCAAGGTGCTTCTTGGTTTCCTCACTCTGTAACCCATTACCTTCCAAGTGATTCCATGATACTACACATGGATTATAGTTCCAAGGTGCTTCTTGGTTTCTCTTTTTGTTACCCATTTCCTTCCAGCAGTTTTCAATAGGGTAAAGAATTTTGTTATTACTTGGCCAACATAGTTTCTTGATCCTCTACCTTTAAAAATAATCATTCACCTGAAGCAACGAATAAAACATAATATTTCTTTTCAGTACACGTAGAATGAAACTTCCCTTTTATTTCATTTCTACTTGTGTAGGATATTATCAATCTTGTTAGCCTTTAAGCTCCACCGAAATGATCCTGAACTACTTACTGGCTCTTACTGGGACTCGACTATCTCGATGTACTTGTCGACATTGACAGTGCCTTTCAGAAAATGCAGGCTTCCCACACCCTGACCAGAGACGCATCCTCATATAACTTGACCGGGCGGATACTTCATAGTTCCCTTCAAACATACTTGATGTGAACTCTTTATCAGCGTCGTATAAAGTGATTCCCATCAGAGCCATGCAGGTTGAAGTTTGACTGCTTCGGCCTAGTCAGTATACTATTTAGTTCAGTTTAGTCTCATCTTCCTCATTTTGTTGGTGAAGACGGTTTTCTCTCTTGGCCGTCTTGCTGGGTGACTGGCTGAATGCAGATGGTGCGCGTGGTGACAGTGACCCCTGAAGATTCCTGTCATGATATATTGAGATCTGTGGACAACACTCTACGATTCTACAGGTTCATTTGTTTCTACAGCTGCTGTGGAAACTTTCTTCCTAACCATTCCTTTCCATATAGCCAGTCTCTCTTTTTCTCTGCACCCAGCTACGTACAGTATATGGTTAAATTTAATTTCTAGCAATCTGATTTGTTGAAAATGCTTATTGATCAAAGAAACAATAATTGCTTATTTCCATGGAGTAAACTCGTAGCCCTTGGCCATGGTAGCATCACACGCACGTTGTAACAGATATGTTTCTAAACTAACTCTCAGTAAGAACTGCTATTTATAAGGCTGGTGACGTAATAATTAGACAGTATTGTATAATACATGAAACACGTTTACACCTATATACATTAGGGCCTCAAAACAGACGATGATTCCGAAGAAAAGAGTGAAAAACTGGATGATGCAACAAACGCTTCCACCACTGTAATTACTGCGATCGTCTTCATAGTCGTTATAGCATTTAACATAATGTTACGTCTCTGTTCGTTTGTTAATTTTCCGTAGAAATTCTTTCCCAGAAACTTCAGCGATACAAGTCCTTTCTTAAATAAAACTAGTTTATTCTTTCTCAATTCAACTTTGCAATACACTTAATTTACACAGTCCTTGCTCTACACAGTTCCAATAACCATTCTGGGTAGCAGCCTTTCCTGTTGTGGCATCTTCCCTGTGTTGAAGTTGCCAGCATTGAGCTCTCTTGCGCCCAGGTTAATTACAGTGCCAGCAAAGTCCCTCAAACTTCTCTGAAAGCTGCCCTTTTCTGGCTTGAATCCTGATGACTGTATCAGCCGTAGTATCTCTGTGCTGGACTTAACGTGGGATTCAAATTCAGGACCTCTGGCCATTGCATTCTGCATAGTAGAGGGGTGAGCTTGTTTTACTTGTATCTTCAGTTGTGGACTGTCCAAGGCATCTACAAATTGATCACTGAGCAACAACTTGAGGAGATCGGGTGGCGCAGTTGGTTAGGCCTTGTGTGCCATACTTTCCAAATCCTGTGCCAGCTCTTGCAGGCTCTCCCTTTTAGTACGGACTCTCGTCCTGAACCTAGCCCTGTAGACTTCAGACTGATTTTGGGTTACATACCTTAATTCTAGAGCCGCTACCAGTGCTCTATAGTTGTGCCTGTTATCTGCTGACAACTGTCCAAATATTTCCAGTGGTTGTCCCTTCAAGCTCGTTGCCAAGTACACTTCTTTCTCCTCCTCTGTCCATCCTTTCATCTCTGCCAGGAGCTGAAATTGTGCTTTATATGCTTCCATGGTGCCTTCCCTTCGAATTCCTTCGTACTAGATCACCCCTATTGCTGACATTCATATCTCAGATGTGACTTCTAACAGAACTGAAGATGTCTGCATTAGGGTTTAGCTGCGGAGTTTGGAAGGGCTTCCCGTTGTTTGAGGCTGATTAGGTCCATGGCTAATATATCCTCCTTGTGTAAAAGAGAGTAAATCATTC
>NW_013666590.1:191452-211329 GCF_000517525.1 Limulus polyphemus | reverse complement strand
TTACTAACAAATGGTTTTAACTAAACTTACTAACGAACGGTCTAAAATAAAATTACTAACAAATGGTCTAAACTAAAATTATTAACAAATGGTCTAAAATAAAATTACTAACAAATGGTTTGAAAGAAAACTACAAACAAATAATCTAAACTAAAATTACTATTAAATGATCTAAATTAAAATTACTAACAAATCGTCTAAACCAAAATTACTAACAAATGGTCTAAACTAAACCTATTAACAAATGGTCTAAAATAAAATTACTAACAAATTGTCTATAATTAAATTGCTAAGAAATGGTATATAATTAAATTACTAACAAATGATCTAAATTAAAATTACTAACAAATCGTCTAAACCAAAATTACTAACAAATGGTCTAAACTAAACCTATTAACAAATGGTCTAAAATAAAATTACTAACAAATTGTCTATAATTAAATTGCTAAGAAATGGTATATAATTAAATTACTAACAAATGATCTAAATTAAAATTACTAACAATTGGTTTAAACTAAAATTACTAACAATTGATCTAAAATAAAATTACTAACAAATGGTCTAAACTAAAATTACTAACAAATGGTCTAAAATAAAATTACTAACAAATGATCTAAACTAAACCTACTAACAAATGATCTAAAATAAAATTACTAACAAATTGTCTAAACTAAAATTATTAACAAATGGTCTATAATGAAATTACTAGCAAATGGTCTAAAATAAAATTACTAACAAATGGTCTAAACTATTTTATTTGATTTTAAGCGCAGAGCGACACAATGGGGTAGCTATCTGCATTGTGCCAATTGCGGGTATCGAACGCTGATCTTTTGCATTATAGCTTACCGCAAAGTCTGTTTGAACAATAATTCATGACATGCTTGAAACATAAGGTCATATATAGTGATATTTTTTATTGTATTCTAAATAAAAGTATTGAATAGGGAAATATAGTAGGTAAAATTTATTGAAACCCAAACCGAGTTAATATCAATTATTAAACTATATAAATTATCTATATATTTTTGACACTTTTATTCTCAAAAATGATAAAGTCATCAATATTTCGGAAGGTGCTTAAAACTGTTTATTTCAAAATGCATTCAATGTTTTTGAATTTTTATAGTTATACTTAGTATATAATTAAATAATTTATATAAGAGCATTTTTTTGAACACTTTATACAAATAACAAATTCGGATTATTCAAAAATATATAAATGAAAATAATTTATCTTAACTTGTTCTGTAACAAACGAACAGAAATTGGAATAAAAATTGAGTAACAAGTAATCCACCATCTTCACTGTAGCTCGTTAGAGCAAATCGAATGAGAATAACTTTAAATGTTAGATCTAAAGAGCCTTTTTTATGATAACCAACATACTTTTAACTAGTCAAAGAACACTGTTAAAGGGATCGTCAAGCTAAGCGCTTTCATGTCGTGTTATGGGTTAATATATGAACGAACACAGCTGTTAAGGAGGTTCGAGAAGTGGTTGATAATATTTCTTGTTATGAAATCAATATTCCTGATACGACTGAACACGTGCAAAATTGTGTAATTATCCCAATTTTACGTTAACTTATGAACTACCGTTAAGAACACCTCTTGAAACGTCACAAATATTGTCACTACCTCTAACAGTTTACACTATGAATAGTATACATAGCGAATGGTATTGACACTAACTCTAACCACTATAAAAAGTATACAAAGCCAATGATATTGATTCTAACTCTAACTGTTACCACTATGAAGAATATAAATAGTCAATGATACTCTCACCAACTCTTACTGTTACTATTATGAAGAAAATTTATAGATAATGATATTGTCACTACCTCTAACTGTTTCTACTATGAATAGTATACAAAGCCAATGATATTATCACTAACTCTAACTGTAACCACTATGAAAAGTGTACATAGTCAATGATATTGTCAATAACTATAACTGTTACCACTTTGAAGACTATAGATAACTAGTGGTATTGTCACTAACTCTAACTGTAACCACTATGAAGAGTATAAATAGCCAGTGGTATTGACACCAACTCTAATTTCAAACACTATGACGAATATACATAGACGATTTTAATACACTAACTCTAAGTGTAACCACTATGAAGAGTATACAAAGCCAATGATATGGACTCTAAATCTAACTGTAACCAATATGAAAAGTATACATTGCAAATGGTATTGTCACTAACTCTAACTGTTTCCACAATGAATAGGATAAATAGCCAGTGATATTGTCACTAACTCTAACTGCAACCAATATGAAGAGTTTACATAGCCAAGGATATTGACACTAACTCAAATTGTAACCACTATGAAGAGTACAAATAGCCAGTGGTATTGACATTAACCCTAACTCTTACCATTATGAAGAATATACAGAGCCAGTGGTAGTGACATTAACTCTAACAGTTACCACTATGAAGAGTATACATAGCCAGTATTATTGTCACTAACTCTATATGTAACCACTATGAAGAATATACATAGCTAGTGGTATTGACATTAACCCTAAGTGTTACCACTATGAATAATATACAGAGCCAGTGGTATTCACATTAACTCTAACAGTTACCACTATGAAGAGTATTCATAGCCAGTGGTATTGTTACTAACTCTAACTGTTATAACTATAAAGAGTATACATAGAAAATATTATTGTCACTAACTCTAACTGTAACCAACATGTAGAGTATACATAGCCATTGGTATTGACAATAACTCTAACTGTAACCACTATGAAGAGAATACATAGCCAGTGGTATTGACACTAACACTAATTGTTTCCACTATGAAGAGTGTACATAGTCAATGCTATTGTCACAAACTATAACTGTAACCACTATGAAGGTTATACAAAGCCAATGATATGAATATGTAACTCTAACTGTAACTACTAAGAAGAGTATGCATAGCCACTGGTATTGTAACTAACTCTAACTGTAAGCACTATGAAGAGAATACATGGCTAATGATATTGTCACCAACTCTGATTGTAACCACTACGAAGAGAATACACTGGCAATGATATTGTCACTATCTATAGCATAGCCACTGGTATTGTCACTAACTTAAAATGTAACTACTATGATGAGTGTACATAGCCAATTGTATTGATTCTAACTCTAATTGTAACCACTATGAAGAGTATACATAGCCAGTGATATTTTCACTAGCTCTAACTGTAACCACTATGAAAAGTATACAAAGTCAATGATATTGTCATTAACTCTAACTGTAGCTACTATGAAGATTACACATGGCTAATGATATTGTCACTAACTCTAACCGTTACCACTAGGAAAAATATATATTAGCCAGTGGTACTGACAATAATTCTAACAGTTACCACTATGAAGAGGATACATAGCCAGTGGTATTTTTACTAACTCTAATTTTTACCACTATGAATAGTATAGTAGCCAGTGCTATTGTCACTAACTTTAACTGTTACCACTATGACGAATATACAGAGCCAATGATATTGTCACTACCTCTAATTGTTTCCACTATGAATTCTTTACATAGCCAGTGATATTGTCACTAACTCTAACTGTAACCACTATGAAAAGTATACAAAGCCAATGAAATTGTCTCTAACTCTATCTGTTCCCACTATGAAGAGGATACAAAGCCAGTGGTATTGACTCTACCTCTAACTGTTACCACTAAGAAGAGTATACATAGCAAGTGGTATTGTCACAAACTTTTATTGTTACCACTATGAATAATATACAAAGCCATTGATATTGACACTAACTCTAACTTTAACTACTATGAAGATTACACATGACTAACGATATTGTCACTAACTATAACTGTAACACTTACGAAGAGAATTCATAGCTAGTGATATTGTCACTAACTCTAACTGTAACCACTATGAAGAGTATACATAATAAATGATATTGTCACTAACTCTAACTATTTGCCCATTGAAGAGTATACATAGCCAGTGGTACTGATACTAATTCTAACTGTTACCACTTTGAAGAGGATACATAGCCAGTGGTTTTATCACCGACTCTAACTTTTACCACTATGAAGAGTTAACAAAGCCAATGATATTGTCTCTAACTCTTATTGTTACCACTAAGAATAATATACATAGCCAATGATATTGTCACTAACTGTAACTTTAACCACTATGAAAAGTGTACATAGCCAAAGGTATTGAAACTAACTATAGCTCTAACACTTATGAAGAGAATTGATAGCTAGTGGTATTGTCACTAACTCTAATATCATATATCATGTATACTCGTCATAGTGGTTACAGTTCGAGATAGTGACAATACCACTTGCGATATATTCTCTTCATAGTGGTTACAGTTAGCGTTAGTGTCAATACCATTGGTTATGTATAATTTTTATACTGAAATCAGAGTTAGAGACAATATCATTGGTTTTGTATACTCTTCATAGTGGTTACATTTAGAGTTAGTAACAATACCATTTGCTATGTATACTCTTCATAGTGCCAACAGTAAGAGTTAGAGTCAATAAGCTTGGCTTTCTGTACTGTTCATAGTGTTAACAGTTAGAGTTAGTGTCAATAGCATTGGTTATATATACCTTTCATAGTGAAATCAGAGTTACTCACAATACCATTGGCTTTCTATACTCTTTATAGTGGTAAGAGTAAGAGTTAGAGACAATACCATTGATAATGTGTACGCTTCATAGTGGTTACAGTTAGAGTTAGTGACAATACCATTGGCTACGTATTCTCTTCATAGTGGTTACAGTTAGAATTAGTGAAAATACCGCTGGCTATGTATACTTTTCATAGTGGTAACAGTTACAGTTACTATCAATACCACTGGCGATGTATGTTCTTCATAGTGCTAACAGATTTAGATAGTGTAAATACCACTGGATATATATATACTCTTCCAGGAGTAGTGACAATATCATTAGCCATGTGTAATCTTCATAGTAGTTACAGTAAGAGTTAGTGTCAATATCAATGGTTATGTATATTTTTCATAGTGGTAACAATAAGAGTTTGTGACAATACCACTGGCTATGTATACTCTTCTTAGTGGTAACAGTTAGAGGTAGAGTCAATACCACTGGCTTTGTATCCTCTTCATAGTGGGAACAGTTAGAGTTAGAGACAATCTCATTGGCTTTTTATACTCTTCATAGTAGATACAGTTAGTGTCAATATCATTGGCTATGTAAAGAATTCATAGTGGAAACAGTTATAGGTTGTGACAATATCATTAGCCATGAATTCTCTTTATAAAATTACAGTAAAAGTTGGTGAAAATATCATCGGCTCTGTATATTCGTCATAGTGGTAATAGTTAGAGTTAGTGACAATAGCACTGGCTATGTATACTCTTCATAGTGGTAACTGTTAGCACTTTGAAGAGTATACATAGCCAAAGGTACTGACACTAATTCTAACTGTTACCACTATGAAGAGTATACATTGCCAGTGGTATTAACACTTACTCTAACTGTAACCACTATGAAGAGAGTATATAGCCAATGGTATTCTCACTAACTATAGCTGATACCACCGTGAACAGTATATATAACCAGTTGTATTGCATTAACTCTAACTGTTACCACTATGGAGAATATACATAGCCAATGATATTGTCACTATCTTTAACTGTTACCACTATGGAAAGTATACATAGCAGTGGTATTGACATTAACTCAATCTATTACCACTATGAAGAGTATACATAGCCAGTGGTATTGCCACTTACTCTAACTGTAACCACTATGAAGAGGATATACAGCCAGATGTATTTACACTAACTCAATCTGTTACCACTATGAAGAGTATTCATAGCCAGTGGATTTGACACAAACTCAATCTGTTAACACTATGAAGAGTATTTATAGCCAATGGTATTGTCACTAACTCTAACAGTAACTACTATGAAAACTATACATAGCCAATGATCTTGACATTAACTCTAATTGTTATTATTATGAAGATATACATAGCCAATAGTATTTACATTAACTCTAATTGTTAATATTATGAAGAGTATACATAGCCAGTGGTATTGACACTAACTCTAACTGTTACCACTATGAGAGTTTACAAAACCAATAATACTGTCTCTCAGTCTCTTTCCACTATGAAGAGTATAAATAGCCAACGATTTTGTCACGACTCTATCTGTAACTATTATGAAGTTGATATATGGCTAATGATATTGTCACTAATTCTAACTATAACCACTATGAAGAGAATACAGAGCCAGTGGTATTGTCACTAACTCTAACTATACCCACTATGAAGAGTGTACATGGTCAATGATATTGTCACTAACTCTTATTGTTACCACTATGAATAATATACATAGGCAATGATATTGACACTAACTCTAACTGTTGCTAATATGAAGAATATACAGAGCAAATTGTTTTTTCATTAACTGTAACTGTAACTACTATGAGGATGATGTATTGCTAGTGACATTGTCACTAACTCTAACTGTAACCACGATGAAGAGTATACATAATCAATGATATTGTCACTAACTCTAACTGTTAGCACTTTGAAGAGTGTACATAGTCAATGATATCGTCACTAACTATAATTGTTAACACTTTGAAGAGTACACATAACCAGTGGTCTTGCCACTATCTCTAACTGTTACCATCATGAATAATATACATAGCCAACGATATTGACACTAACTCTAACTGTTGCCACTATGAAGCGTATACATAATCTAGAGTATACATAGCCAAAGTTACAGCTAAATGCTTGTGAAAACGATTTGTTACGGGTACATGTTTGTTGGAACAATGTTTTGTGGTTAGATAGTTGTTGGAAAAGTGGTGTTTTGGTGAAATGTTTTTTTGGAACGAGGTGTTATAGTTAAATATCTTTTGGAACGAGTTTTATGTTTAAATGTTAATTGGAACGGGATGTTATGGATATATGGTTTTTGGAACGAGATTTTATGATTAAATGCTTGTTGGGATGAGGTATTGTGGTTTAATGTTAGTTGAAACGATGTTTTTTAGCTAACGGTTTGTTGGAACAATGTGTTATGCTTTAATCGGAGTTGGAACGAGGTGATGTGGTTAAATGTTTGTTGGAACGAGGTCTTATGGTTAAAATAAAGTAGGAACTAGTTGTTAAGGCTAAATATTTGTTCAAACAAGGAGTTATGGATAAATGTTAATCGGAACGGGGTGTTATGTGTTAATGTTTGTTGTAACAATGTGTTATGGTTAAATATTTGTTGGAAAGAGGTGTTATGGTTAATTATTTTTTGGAACTAGGTTGTATTGTTAAGTATTTGTTGGAGGTTTTGGGTTAAATGTTGATTGCAATGAGGTGTTATTGTTAAATATTTGTTATAGCAAGGTTTTATCGTTAAATGTTTCTTGGAACGAGGCGTTACGGTTAAATGCTTGTTGGGACGAGGTGTTATGGATAAATGTTACTTGGAACGATTTGTTATGGCTAATTGTTTGTTGTAACAATGTGTTATGGTTAAATGTTAATTGGAATGGGATGTTATGGGTAAATGTTTGTTGTAACAATGTGTTATGGTTAAATGCTTGTTGGAACGAGGTGCTATGGTTAAATGCTTGTTGGAACGATGTGTTATGGTTAATTATTTTTTAACGAGTTTTTATTGTTAAGTATTTGTTGGAACTAGGTTTTATCGTTAGATGTTTATTCGAACGAGGTGTTACGGTAAAATGTTTGTTGGTACGAGGTGTTATGGATAAATGTTAGTTGGAACGAGTTGTTATGGCTAAATGTTTGTTGAAACAATGTGTTATGGTTAAATATTTGTTGGGACGAGGTGTTGTGGTTAAATGTCTGTTGGAAGTAGATTTTATCGTCAAATATTAGTTGGAACGAGGTGTTGTGGTTAAATGTCTGTTGCAACCAAGTATTATGGTTAAATGCTTGTTTCAACGAGGTGTTATGGTTAAATATTAGCTGGAACGAAGTGTTATGGTTAAATGTTTGTTGGAACTAGGTGTTATCGTTAAATATTAGTTGGAACGAAGCGTTATGGCTAAATGTTTGTTGCAATGAAGTTTTAATGTTAAATATTTTTGGAACTATGTGGTATGTTTAAATGTTAATTGGAACGGGATGTTATGGTTAAATATTACTTGAAACTAGGTGTTATCGTTAAATATTAGTCGGATCCAGGTGTTATGGTTAGATATTATGTATGCTTTTATAATTATATAAAATGTTTGTTTCAAATTGAAATAAATTTGAAAATGTGTAAGTAGTCGCATTTATCGAGATTTAAACTGTATGTTAAAAAAGACTACACACACACACACCGTGTTGGAATACGTAACCATATTTTGTATTTAAATATTTAAGCTACAAGCCAAACATCCATGAAATAACAAGTTTTAAAAGGGAGAAAATACTTAATCGTGACCTTACTAATTTCAGATAACTTCATACCAATGTGAACAAAACTAACATAAGCTTGTCCAGGACTGTAAGATTCAAAGATATATTTATATATCAAATAAAGATGGCTTCGATAACTTTGACAATCCAAGCACAGGTCAAACTATTGAAACATCAGAAAAATATGAGGCTTGATTCAAAAGTATGTGTTTATATTTTTGTTAAATTTATCTGAAATAGAGTTCACTTAATAGATATGAGTACTTCTATTTTTCTTACGTTAATAGCATTGTACAAAACTGAAGAAACATACAAAATCAACAATTACCGTTTCGGACCAACCAAGTTCCGAGCTCTATAATTAATTAAAGGAATTTAACAAACACTGTTCGTGTGTCAGTATGATTATACTGTTGAAATCTATATAATATAGCAGCTGTACGTATTCTCCTGGGTTCAGTATAATTCTACACACAAATCCTTATCTTAATAGCAACAGTAATTAATTGACCTTTCCATAGTGACATACATAGTAGAACAAATACATTTGCTAGCACATCAATAAAGTTCTGTGTATGTGTAATGTGTAACAATATAAGCAAACTCATAACTTCATACTTTCTACAAAGTAATTTTGTTACATGGTTATGATCTGTTTCAATTTTAGTTTTGGTTAGAAATGGCTTCATATTCCTATATCGAGTTATGTGTGAATGCTTTGTTTGATTGACGAAGTCATAACTAATGTAGTGCTAACAGTAATGGCTGAGTATTTAAATTACTGTTTACATCTGAAGCATTAATCATCGTACATTCAATTGTCATATAATTATAGATTATAGAACTGTAATAGATATACACATGCAGTCCTTCGGCTGAAAGTTGACTTCTGAATTTTTTAAATTAATATTCTGAAACATCATAAATGTTCTTTTGAAGACTATATCTTTATAGGTACAGCCACAAGAAAGAGGAAAGACTGTTATAAGTGGAATTTCACATGTTTCTCCAAGACACCGAAAGGAAGGAACTCCTCTAGTAGGGAAATAACTAAGCAACTTTATATAAACCATAAATTTATATTGAACGATTCTGTACGTACGTAATTTCAGGGTTTCACTGTTTTAATAAGCATTCTTGAAAAATATTGCTGTTAAGATATAGAAAGCAACAAGAGGCTAGCCGCTGTTTCCTTATTTTCAAAATCAATTATAAGTAGCATAACCAAAATATTAAATAAATTTCAATACTGCATACATGTTGGCGCAACTTATAAACAGTCAGAACTTACTAAGTGGCGTAATATATATAAGCAGTCAGAACTTACTAACAGGTTGGAAGTGTATAAATTGACTGTAAAAGTTTTATTTTTATGTTCTGCTTATAAATATTAGGATTAAAAAAAAAAAACATATAGCCAACTATACAAGAGCCGAATGATCTCTCTTCGGGTAAGACAGGACTGCTAATGATATCCACATGCACTTATGTAGGCAACTAGCTGTAAAATACCGTTCTTGGATATCACTCCAGATCAGGTCTAGTATAGTTAACTTTCACTGCTTTAATTACATACACCAGTTAAGTTATTAATTACAATACGTTTGATAAACTTAACATGCAAAGAAATACAAACACAGGTAACGATGCCTTCATTGGTAATGAATCTAGTTTCATGACCACTCTAAAAAGTTCTGGCACAGCTTGGTCCTTACCAACGTTTACTGTAGTCAGATGACTAGTATCTGACGTTCTGGCACAGCTTGGTCCTTACTAACGTTTACTGTTGTCAGATGACTAGTATCTGACGTTCTGGCACAGCTTGGACCTTACCAGCGTTTACTGTAGTCAGATGACCAGTCTCTAACGTTCTGAATACCTTGACCCTTGGCAAAGTTTACTGTAGTCACATGATAATATATATAGTCTCTGACGTTCTGGCACAGCTTGGTCCTTACCAACGTTTACTATAATTACATGATAATAAATCTAGTCTCAGACGTTCTGGTACAGCTTGGTCCTTACGAACATGTACTGTAGTCAGATGACCCTATGTCGAGTGCCCTAATCACCTGGCCATGCCGGACCACTCTCATGTTGTGCTGAAAGTGTCCAAAACTGTGAATCGTATGTCGGTTTTGTTAAAATTATAGTAACCATGAATTTACTTATCAGTCAAACATTGTTAAACATTGTTTTCAGTTGAATACGATGAAAAACTCCACGAGAAATGGAAAACAAAATTTTAACCCAAATTTACAGATATCCTAAAGAATAAAAAAAAACGAATTAAATTTCTTATTGAATTAATTAAGTTTTTATATATTTTTTATTTAATGAAGGATGACGTTTCGAGCTAGCGCTCTTCGTCAGATCGTACAGTTTAAAATCTGGTTACGTCATCCTTCTTTAAATAAAAATTTATAAAAACTTGGTATTATTCAACCTAATATTTAATTTTGATATTTTCGTCGCCTATGCGGTTTTAGCTATATTCGTATTTTTACTGAACCAGAACCACACTTTTATTCCAAAGATCACTGATAAAGAATGAGCAATACGATCAAATGCTTATATATTTTTATTGGTATTTTAATTCATAACTTTGACAAATTATATGCAGAAAACCCAAAATGTGTAATGCTGGTATTTTATATCAAATCTATTACAGAATTTAGTTATCTGTTAGAGAATGATAATATTTCATAACCAAGTTTAGTTTCTTGGAAATTATTTAGGTAGCTGATAAATTTAACTCAAATATAAGATATAAGTAGCGCATATACCAAAGAGAGAAGTCAAGGCATAGGACAAAATTGTAATGAAATTATTAATAAAAATTACGAATTCAGAGTTATAAAAATATAGATTTTTTAAATCTCTAAATTGATATTATTTCTTATAAAGAGTTCCATTGCTTTCCACTTAAAACCTATCAACTCCCGTGTTTCGCTTCCTGTACCAGATACGCAATTTCGTGGCTTTACTAAGTAATGATAAACCTTTGTTAACTAAACAGCCAAAGGGTAAACAAAAACCTCATACGATAAACTCCTTGTACATTTTTTTTCATTTTAAAAATGATACACGGATAGCACGATAAGGTATATCAACCTAATACTATAATACAGGTGTGTTATTTTTACAGGTAAGTTGTGTAGCCAGATGAAGACACTGGAAGGATAAAATCGACTAGCGGGGTATCAATATGTATAAAAGTCAGTCGGTCACGCTCGATTTCTCCGAATTTCGTGAGTTACACGAGTCCGAATTCAGTTTTTCTTCTATAATATTTCCTCTTTTGATTGCCCGTTTCCATTTTAGCTAAGTTTATTCGCTAACATAAGCGTAAATAACTCCTCAATTTCGGCACTGTTTCTGCTATATAAAAGCCTATTAAGGAGGGAGTTCCTAGGACCAGATCAGACATGGCATTATGTGTATGACACCACATCATCCACATCATTATGACGTCAAGCTGTGTAGGATCTGAATAGGAAAACCGGGAAGACTCCTGTGAAAAATAAGTCAAAATTAGCTCAAGTCTATGGTTGGAAACTATTACACAATAGCCTTTGTTAAAACAGAATGAAGATACCAGTTATCTGTAGGGAAGAGGACGACTTTTCCTCAGTATAAGAACAGGTGTGTATGTAATCATATGGTCATAGTATGTTATAATATTTTATCTAAAGGCACCAATATGTAGTATGTTTGCTCAGTTATATGTAGTGGATTCAGGAGTAATATGTAGTATGTTTGCTCAGTTATATGTAGTGGATTCAGGAGTAATATGTAGCATGTTTGCTCAGTTATATGTATTCAGGAGTAATATGTAGCATGTTTGCTCAGTTATATGTATTCAGGAGTAATATGTAGTATGTTTGCTCAGTTATATGTAGTGGATTCAGGAGTAATATGTAACATGTTTGCTCAGTTATACGTAGTGGATTCAGGAGTAATATGTAGCATGTTTGCTCAGTTATATGTATTCAGGAGTAATATGTGGCATGTTTGCTCAGTTATATGTATTCAAGAGTAATATGTAGCATGTTCCTGGGAAATAAATTTTATATTTCTTTTATGTATTTCCAGTTTTATATAGAATAGTTTTGGTGTCCAGTGGTTTCCTTTTATTTCTGACGAGATTTTACGCTAGTTATTAATAATTAATGTATATATCAATGATAACATTCGTATTTAGTTGGCTATTGAACTTTGTATAAAGCTACTCGAGGGCTATCTGCGTTAGCCGTCTCCAGTTTTGAAATGATAGACTTGAAAGAAATGCAAACTCATGGACTACTCTTCATGAACGAATAGTGAGCTTCGCTGCCAAATAATAGCACCAGCTGAAAGGCCAGCACGTTCAGTGACGAGATTTGACACGCGAATCGCAGACTACTAGTCGCGTGCACTAACCAACAATTATGGGTGCCGTACTCAACTACACTTTATCTTAACAGTACTGTTACTCAAAGTCCATAAAATGATGTAAATGTATGATACTATAAATTATCATATTTTGATATTTACAGTTTCAAAAGTTTTCCTTTTACAAACTTCTAAAATACTTTTTGTTATCACTTCCTTGGTGTATACCGTAGAACAACATTCAATACAATAGTACAAATGACGTAGAGGGAAGCTAGTTGTGAAATATGTGAATTCAATTATATATATAATAGAAATACTTTGAAGGACAGGTAATCAATGAGAAGTAACGTTCAGGAATTGTAAGATTTCGAAACATATTCCAGCCTAACATCAGGAATTACACCATTAATACGATCAATTGAATTCTTCACATTCATAAGGCTATAATTTGTTTCGTTGTTACGTAGGTGATTATTTAAACCCTATCATTTTAAGTTGTAATTATATGGAGTATGCAGGAAATCAGATACAATAAAGCAAAATACTGTGTGGAAATAAATCGAAAGGTTTCATCTTATGTGACAACCACATCAAAGATAAATACGTAAGATAACAATAACGTTTAGACAACAAATACTTTGAAACCGACATAAACACAAATAAATCTCTTTATTAGTGAACACGCTGGATGCTCCGTAATTAAATTCTTGAACCAGTTGGGAAGGAACGTAAAGGAATCTATTACCATTTGTAGGTTAAGAATGTCGTTCAAACAAGAAGAAACAGTAAGATATAATATAATTAATGATAAAATACAAACACCGTCATGCATTTCCTTCGATTTTTACTTTTCTTATACGATATAGTTGAAAAATGGTGTGATCTATTCTTATAAAAAACTCGAACTATTCTTATACGATATAGTCGAAAAATGGTGTGATCTATGTTATAGAAAAAACTCCAACTATTCTTATACGATATAGTTGAAAAATGGTGTGATCTATTCTTATAAAAAACTCGAACTATTCTTATACGATATAGTCGAAAAATGGTGTGATCTATGTTATAGAAAAAACTCCAACTATTCTTATACGATATAGTTGAAAAATGGTGTGATCTATGCTTTAGAAAAAACTCCAGTGAGAATTTTGACGCAATAAATAAATATACACTATATATGCGTACAGACTTTAGCAAATAAAAATATATCACAATACAGAACTAAATTCTTAGGAACGACAATAATAAACTGTTCAAATTAAATTTTATTTCATTCATCCAGCACTTAATATAAGGCGATCAGATATCAATGGTTTATCTTTAGCTAGGTACCGACAAAAAAAGAGGAGCCTACATGATTTATTGTAGTAGATATCCATACTGTACAAATTTGGTAAAATTTTCAATATTTAGTCACAATAGTTTGCATAAAATTTTAATCATCAATATTTTCTCATTTTGGCGGCAAATCTGATTTCACATCTTTCTGTCGTAATTCTTCTTCTTTCTTTTTTTGCCACACCTTTTGGTTTGTTTGGAAGTTCACGCAAAGCGCAACTTTATTATACAGGTATGCTGTTTCTGATTAGATATTTTTACGACAGCGGAAGTCACGTGATGCTTCTGGCACGTTTGGCACTGGTAGCGTACGTGAAATTTCTCGAATGACCATGAATTATCGGGTAAGCTTGAGTTTGTTCGAGACGCCCTCTTTTTTAGTATATAAGCCTGGCAGAGAAAGTCTGCGGGATTGAATGAAGAGAGTTCAGGGTAATTTACGATTCTGTTTCGAGCTAGTGCGTGTTTTGTTATCGAGATTGTGAATCGCTGTGATTTATAACGTGTATCATAAAAGTAGTCAAGTTTAAAATGACGAGAAAGGTCGTGATTGTGAAATTACAGTGTATTAAAAGTGTGTAACACTTCAAGAAAGGACTTGTATCGCTGAAGTTCTTCGGAAAGAATTTCTACCGGAAATTAACAAAGAAGCAGATACGTAACAATATCAGTCAGTCTCTTTTGTTATCCATTAGATAAAAGTAACAACAAAGGACATAAATTTGATACTCAGATATAGTTTGGAATAATTAGCATCAAGCATAAAGTAAATTTGAAAACATGTGGTTTTTTCAAAACTTCAATAGATTTCGCGTTCTTTGTATAGTTTTACATAGTAGATAAAGCGATATTATAAAATATGTTAGCTGTATGTCAGAAACGAAGACAATCATGTACCGGGAAGCGTATTTACCAGTTTGTGATGCAAAGTAGTACGCAAAAATCGTGTGAAAATCTTTACACGAAGGTGGTTTTAAGCTCATAACTTTTGGATTTTTACAAAATTAAAAAGTTCAGAACCTTTGAGCACGATCAAAGTAGCCAATATTTCTCGAAGTGAGCACAAAAATGTACGAGATTGTAGAGTAATGTTTGTTTATTGTGGCCATATCTCCGAGAATACTTGAGCTGCTACAAGATAATTTGCTGTCGAGACAGGAAAACATAGATTCCAGCTATATATCGAAGTTGAAAGAAGTCGATTAAAGGAAAGTTTTTCTATTTCTATTTTTTTTTACTAGTGTGAAGATGAAGAAGAATTACATGTAAAACGATTCCTTTGAAATTTGGTGGGAAACGTAAGAAGATCTGTCGTATATAAAATGGGAGATAATACGGGATTTGTTTTTTCGTTTTTATTTCTTTGGCCGCACGACACACTACCGTGTGTGATGATAGAGTAGTATTTTCAGGTAAATGTGAGTTTCATGTGAAATGTTTTTGGTATATGAGTTAAAGAGAGAGAGAGGTATTTACCGGTAAATGTAAGTTCCATGTTAACTCAGAAGAGATAAGATGATGAAAAGTTAAGTTCTTATAGATTTCTTAAAATAATTTTATTATTAACATTATCATTCATAGTAATTTGGGTTAAATAACACAATAATAGTAAATATAGTAAGATTGGTGAATAAGAATAAGAGGGTCAAAGTTATAAATTACAGTTTAGTGGTATATACAGTATATCTTATTACAACGTTAACTTAGGCTTAGTAGGTGTAACGGTATTTTAGGCTTAGCTATAATTCAACTTATTGGTAAATTGTAAAACAGGTTAATACATTGTTTTATTAAATAAATACAATCTAAAGACTAGTTAATTGTGTTCTCGTGTTTTAAGGATTAACTTGTTTACTTGAACTTCGATCCATTAGTTTATATTCAGCTTATAGTTACAGGTAGTTTATGTTATAACATAAATCAGACTAAATAAATTGTATTACTAGCTTTACGTATACATCAAAGTAAAGACTTTATTATGAAGACAGAATGGTAATTAAAAAATAACATAGCTGATATTTAAATGTTAGTCTTAACACTAAGTGTTCACAGTTTGTTAGGTGTAATGGGTGCAATAAGTGGGTTTTGTTTGTGAACTCGGGACTAGAATGTACTCTTAAGGAAGCTTGTAATTTGTATGTGGAGTTTGTAGGTTAGAGGAGAAGATTAAAATAGAGGCAATAGATAAAGAGAAGTGTAGACTGTGGAAAATGACAGCAGGATTTGAAGAGGAGCTTAAGTTTTTACCTGTAAGGAACCTATTCTATTGAGCAACAAATTTCAGTACTTGGCTTCTGCAGACCAGGAATTATTGGAGATTATTGGAGGGAAGGAAAACAGAGGTTATAGTTATAGGTGATTCCTTGACAAGGCATGTGGATCATAAAGAGGTTATAGGTGATTCCTTGACAAGGCATGTAGATGATAAGGAGGTTATAGGTGATTCCTTGACAAGGGACATGTATGATAAGGAGGTTATAGTTATAGGTGATTTCTTGACAAGGCATGTGGATGATAAGGAGGTTATAGTTATAGGTGATTCCTTGACAAGGCATGTAGATGATAAGGAGGTTATAGTTATAGGTGATTCCTTGACAAGGCATGTGGATGATAAGGATGATAAGTAGGTTATAGTTATAGGTGATTCCTTGACAAAGCATGTGGATGATAAGGATGATAAGGAGGTTATAGTTATAGGTGATTCCTTGACAAGGCATGCAGATGATAAGGATGATAAGGAGGTTATAGTTATAGGTGATTCCTTGACAAGGCATGTGGATGATAAGGAGGTTATAGTTATAGGTGATTCCTTGACAAGGCATGTGGATGATAAGGAGGTTATAGTTATAGGTGATTCCTTGACAAGGCATGTGGATGATAAGGAGGTTATAGTTATAGGTGATTCCTTGACAAGGCATGTAGATAGGATAATCGGTGAAGTAAATATGGAGAAAATAATGAGATTATGCTACCCTGGGCACAGGGGATATAACTAACAGTGCAGGAGATATGATAAATGGGGCTAGCAGAGATACAGTTTTTGTGGTACATGTAGGAGCTAATTATGTAGGGAAAGGTAGGTCAGAGGAGCTAATTGATAAGTACAAGGGGTCGATAAAGACATTTAAAGAAAAAAGCCATAACTTAATTTTGTCAGGGATACTGTCCAGAATTTATTGTGGGGATGAAGTTGTAAGTAGGTCACTAGGGCTAAATGCTAGGCTTAAGTTAGTATGTAAGGATGAGCAAATTGACTGGTTGGACTTGTGGAATCAATTCAGTGAAAGAATGGTATTTTTGAATGAATGTTTTACATTTAAATATGATAGGGGCTGGCTTGTTTGCAAGGTATATTGACTCAGCTATACTGGAAGTTTTAAACTAGGACCAGACAGTGGTGAGGGCCAGGATATATTAAATACAAAATGCATAAGAGGCAGAAAAAAATTTAGCATAGGAAATGAGTATAGAAGTAGTTATAAGGACAGGCTTAATTGCTATTATTGTAATGTTAGATATATAAAAATAAAATTGATAACTTTGGAGCACTGGTAGGAATGGAGGATTTTGATATAATGGAAATAACTGAAACATGATTAAAGGTAGATGATTTTGTTGACATAAATGTCTTTGAAATACAGGGTTACAGGCTATTTAATAGGGATAGAGTAATAAAGAGGGGGAGGAGTGGCTTTATAAGTAAAATGTGAGTTACATCCTGTTGAAGTTGAGGATATCGAAGATAATAACAAGTTGTTTAAATCCATTTGGATTTCTATTAGTGGTAATAAAGGGAAAAGGCTTTTAGTGGGAATTTGTTACAGACCGCCAGATACTGGTGAAATTAGTTAGAAACTTTACAATGGGATTAAGATTTCAACTGTTAATTAAGTCATAATTATTATGGTGGTTTTAACTTCAGGCATACAGATTGGGAAAAGCTAAAGTAAAACTATAAGGGATAAAGGTTTTTGGAAACTGTTCAAGATGGATTTCTTCATCAACTGGTCAAGGAACTAACTAGAAACAAAGCTATTTTGGATATATTGTTAACTTATAATATAGAAATGATTGAAAGGGTGGAAATTGGGTAAAATCTGGGTGCAAGTGATCATTGCTCTGTTAGGTTTAATCTTTTGTTGCATATGGAGATAAGAAATAATGATATTTTGTTTGCAGATTTCAAAAAAAAAGCAAAGTTAGAAGGCATACAACAAGAATTATCTGTTTTGAACTGGGCAGCTGAGTTATTTCGATACACTGATCAAATGTGGAAAATTTTTTAAATGTTCAAGATAAACATATTCCTTATAGAAAGAAAAGGGTAACTGCAAGTAAAAACCCACGTTGGCTCATAAAGAGCATAAAAGATAAAATTAAAGAAAAGCATCATAAGCTTATGAACTTTAAATTGACTGGTATGATGGGAGAGTTAGAAGACAATAGAAAATCAATAAAGTTGGTCAAACAGGAAATTAAGACATCAAAAAGGATGTATGAAAAAAGGTTGGCTTAAAACGTAAAAAGTCATAGTAGGATTTCTTTTAATACATTAATGGTAAAAAAAGTGTTAGGCTGGGGGTTAGGACCCTTGAGAGATGATTAAGGAAGGCTGGTATCTGATTATTAGGAGATAGCTGTGTTATTAAATTTTACTTTTTCTTCAGTTTTTACTAATAAAGATTTAAACAGTATTCCACATCTTGAACAGTTGATAGATGGAAACAAGATCGAAATAGGTGAGTGCATTAATTCTGAACTTGTTAATAAGCATTTAGGAAGTTTAAAGAACGATAAGTCTACTGGGTTTGAGGGAGGGTAATGACTGGATATGTCAATCATTTCAATCATTTCTATATTATAAGTTAACAATATATCCAAAATAGCTTGCTACTATTTTTTGTAACTCCTTAAAGAGTGGGCAGTTACCAGAGAATTGGAAGTTAGCTAATGTCAATCCTCTTTTCAAGGAAGGTGACAAAAATTGTCTCCCAGTAATTATAGCCTTATTAGTCTCGCATCAGTTGGGGGAAAAGTTTTGGAAAGTCTGTTAAAAGATGCTGGATAGTAAAAACTGTTTCACTAACAGAAAATCTTGCCTTACAAATGTTTTGACATTTTTTTAAAAGTTTGCTACTTATGTAGATGAGAGTAAGTGTGTAGATTTGGAGTATCTGGATTCTCAGAAAAGCCTTATAAAAATTATATCTACAGGTGTGTGGGGAATAAGTTAGTAAATTGTATAGAAGAGTGGCTGGATGGAAGAAAGTAGAGGGTTGTTACAAATGCAGTTCAGTCAAATTGGATTAATGTTACAATTGGGGTACTTCAGGGCTCAGTCTTGAGATATTTGTTCTTTTTGATTTACGTGAATGATATAGATGAAAGAATGGTCGATAAATTACTTAAATTTAGAGATGATATTAAAGTATTGAGTGTTGCTAGAGGTGAAGAGGATGCTGCTGATTTACAAAAGGATTTAGATCATTTAGTAAGTTGGACAAATAAATGACAAATGGGTTATAATTATAATAAATCCAATATAATGCATGTGGGTTATCATAATTTGAATTATACGTACAATTTAGATGGGAATAACCTTAACAGTGTCACGAAAGAAAGGGATCTTGGTGTAATAATTGATCTGTCTTTTCAGCCATCCAAGCAGTATACTGTTGCTAGTGGTAGGAAAAATAGGATTTTAGGTTCTATCTACAGTAATGTTGTATACAAGTCTAAAGAAGTCATACTTTCATTTT
>NW_013666590.1:190012-191442 GCF_000517525.1 Limulus polyphemus | reverse complement strand
ATACTTTCATTTTACAGGTCACTGGTTAGGCCACATTTGGAATATTGGGTTCAGTCTGGGGCTCCTTACCTTAGGAAGGACATTTAATTGCTGGAAAGGGTTCAGAGAAGGGTTACTAGAATAGTGCCTGGGATGGAGGAGTTGTCATACGAGGAGAGATTGAAATCTCTCAACTTGTTTTATCTTCAACAAAGATAACTTAGAGAGGATCTGATTGAGGTGTTTAAAATTATAAAGGGAATTGATAGTGTTGATGCATCATCTCTTTTCATACTTATCAGTGAGAATAGTAGGACTAGGGGAAAGAAAAATAAATTTTGGTAAGGTAGGAGTCTTCTTCAGCTAAGACAGTTTTATTTTTCTAACAGGGTGGAATGGGTTGCCTTCGGATGTTGTGAAGACAATATATTTAAGTGAATTAAAGAGACAGCTTGATAACTATATGAATGATAAAGGCTGGCTTTAAGATTTATTTATTTAATAGCTTTAGTTTAATGGACCAATTGGTCCCTTGTTGTCCCAAAACATTACGTTATGTTATATGAGCTACAGAGAGATATTTACCGGTAAATGTAAGTTTTATGTGAACTTTTGTAGTATTTTAGATATAGAAAGGTATTTATCTGTAAAAGTAAGTTTTATGTGAATTTTTTGGTATATGTGTTATGTGTTTTGCTACAACCATCAAATTTAGGATAGGAGTTTGTTTTCTGTCTTTTCTATCGTGAATCGTATCGTTGAATGTTGTCTGTTCAAATCTTTATGGATATTGTAATCTTGTCTTTAGTGTATGTATATCTGTAGGATGATATTTGGAAGATATGATCAACATATATAATCAAATTCTGGGTTTTACAACGGCTGTTTTGAGGGCGTTAACTTCGAAATTTACCACCTAGAGATAAATAACTACTGGTGATATGGATGAGCCAATGGCTAGGCCTTCTTGTTATTGCTAATATTCAACTTGATGCTGGTACATATGATTGTGAGTTCTATTATCTTGGTGATTGTATTTTCGGTAAATTCTATGATTTGCAAGTTTTTTACTGAGTATTTGTAGTATGATTAGATTCGTGTTAGATTATTCTGGTTGTTTTTATAATACCTACAAAGTGGGCAGAGAGGTTAGCCTGGTTTGTGATGTAATGTTAATTGTTTTGATTTATAGAAAAACAAAACTCTAGATGAGTTGATAGCACAACAATCTTTCTTCTCAAGACGGCAGGATTAAATTCCAGCCCCTGATACTAGATACAGTTCTTCTCAAGATGGCAGGATTAAATTCCAGCCCCTGATACTAAACACAGTTCTTCTCAAGACGACAAAGTTAAATTCCAGCCCCTGATACTAGATACAGTTCTTCTCAAGACTTTTCTAAACATCAGCCGAAGAGTAGGCTATAAACTGTTTGTTTTTGAATTTTTGCG
>NW_013666590.1:176644-189556 GCF_000517525.1 Limulus polyphemus | reverse complement strand
TGAAAGGGCGAGCATGTTTGGTGGGACTGGGATTCGAACCCGCAACCCTCAGATTGAGAGTAGAGAGCCTTATCCACCTGGCCATGCCGGGCCAGGCTATAAACTGGTTAGTATTTAGTGCGTAATGATATTAATTAAGAAATTATGAATAAATAATAAATTTGGAAGATTTTATAGGTCACCAAACATGACACCGATTATATCATCCAAAGTCGAATCCCAAATCAATTATATAATATATTTATCGAAATCCTTTAATGACAGAACAACTAACAGAATACCCATTGTTTCAGGCTAGATATATTTATAAATATAGGTACCAAAAGGCATTAATAGAAATCCATAATGTGTGTGTGTATTTCATCACCTGTTAAACATACCGAGAATGAAGCACAAGAAATACTGTTTAGGTTCATAAAACCAAGCGGATTAAATATTCGAAATTATACAAAGATCATACGCATGACAGACATATCCTACGCTGCTTATAATTCTGGATGTGTTTAATTATCAAGTCTACTTTTGGATAAGCTACAGCAGAGTTAACTGCGTTAGCCGTCCATAAGTTTTAACCGACAAACTAGAAGCAAGTTAGCTTATGAATACGCAGAGCCAACATTTGGGTTAACCTAATGAAAAAGTGGAATTTGACTGTCATTTTTATAAAATACTAGCAACTATAAAACTTTATGTGCGATTTTTGTGTGCGAACAATGGAAACCCTCGAATTCACAGTGGGGTACCCTAACCAATACACTATCCTGGTCTAATGTCTTAGTAAAATACGGGTACCCTAACCAATACACTATCCTGGTCTAATGTCTTAGTAAAATACGGGTACCCTAACCAATACACTATCCTGGTCTAATGTCTTAGTAAAAAGTAATTATCTAGTTTAATCGATGAATATAATTTTCATTTAAAAGTAGCGCTATTAGATATGGCTGAAAACATATTATGTTTTAATACCATTTGAGAACGGCTTATCGTAAAGGAGATGAAAAAGAAATAAGAATCAATAAATCAAAATTGATAGTTCGAAACATTTGAGTAACAGAAAAATACCTGAAAACTGATATCCTCGACGTTGCTCATTTAGTACCCTGGGGGTGCAACAGTAAGTTGGTGGGATAATGACGCGAAACACCTGGTTTCGATAACCGCGATGGGCAGACCACAGTTAGTCCTGCTGTGTAGCTTTGAAATTTACAACAAGCAAACAAAGTTATTTTTTAAGCTATTGAAAAAGGTTTTAATATCAAAATTATGAACAGAATTAAAAAAACAAATAGCCACTTGAAGTTCGATTGAGTAAATAAATAGCTGTAGCTGTGATTTGTTATTCATGGTGATTGGACTATAAATATTTATTTTCTGTTTGCTAAGTTTGCATATACAATTTGATGATTGAGATTTCAAAAATCTGTGTTTTTTAATGGAATATAAGATACATGCATAACGTTTTACTGAAGTTATTTAAAATATCTGTGAATTATGTATTCATGTTTTATACTTCGCATTTGATATAAAAAAACACGTTTACAAATATATCTATATCAGATGATATTATCATTACCCTGATTTTTCTAATACCAAGAAGAAGATTTGTTATTTGGCAGAGTTTACCTATTTCTAAAACTATTTAAGATGTTCATCTGATTTATATCATTGTTAAACACTATATAAGATGTTCATCTGATTTATATTATTGTTAAACACTATATAAGATGTCCATCTGATTTTTATCATTGTTAAACACTATATAAGATGTTCATCTGATTTATATTATTGTTAAACACTATATAAGATATCCATCTAATTTTTATCATTGTTTAAACACTATATAAGATGTCCATCTGATTTTTATCATTGTTAAACACTATATAAGATGTCCATCCGATTTATATCATTGTTATAACAATTCACGGAATTTCGTAAATAGGTTTCAAAAAAGAGTGTTTGCAGCTTGTTAATTGGATAAAATACGGAAATTAGAAGAAAAAACTAACTTTTCACTCCAGTTATTTATAAGAAAACTTTTATTTCCACCGAATTTCGCTTTTATGGTTTCTTCAGGACTAGTACATAAAACTTTATGGAATTCTAAATGCTTTTTGAGAGTACCACATTGAAAATAATCATTGTTCATGATTATTTGAGAAATTACTTGTGTCAGGATTGCTACATCAACGTTGGGCTTATTAGTTATTACTCGTGTCAGGATTGCTACATCAACGTTGGGCTTATTAGATATTACTTGTGTCAGGATTGTTACATCAACGTTTGGCTTATTAGATATTACTTGTGTCAGGATTGCTACATCGACGTTGGGCTTATTAGATATTACTGGTGTCAGGATTGCTACATCAACGTTTGACTTGTTAGTTATTACTCGTGTCAGGATTGCTACATCAACGTTTGACTTGTTAGTTATTACTTGTGTCAGGATTGCTACATCGACGTTTGACTTGTTAGTTATTACTCGTGTCAGGATTGCTACATCAACGTTGGGCTTATTAGTTATTACTCGTGTCAGGATTGCTACATCAACGTTGGGCTTATTAGATATTACTTGTGTCAGGATTGTTACATCAACGTTTGGCTTATTAGATATTACTTGTGTCAGGATTGCTACATCAACGTTGGGCTTATTAGATATTACTGGTGTCAGGATTGCTACATCAACGTTTGACTTGTTAGTTTTTACTCGTGTTAGGATTGCTACATCAACGTTTGACTTGTTAGTTATTACTTGTGTCAGGATTGCTACATCAACGTTTGACTTGTTAGTTATTGCTTGTGTCAGGATTGCTACATCAAAGTTTGACTTGTTAGTTATTACTCGTGTCAGGATTGCTACATCAACGTTTGACTTGTTAGTTATTACTTATGTCAAGATTGTTAGATTAAGATATATTTTTGCTAGTAAACACTTGTATCAGATTTGCTGCATTGCATTTTGTGTTGTTAGTGATAACTTGTGTTAGGATTCTTACATTAACAATGGATTCATGATGGGAAAACCGAAATTTAATAATGAAGATAAAGAGCGTTGATAAAACGTAAAATATTTACAAGCTTCGAGCATTTCGGAATATACTCATTCCATCTTCAGCGATAGCTGAAAATCGTGTTACAAAGATGATTATTAACTAACACTATAATATAATAATATTGTTACAATGATGATTATTAACTAAAACCATAACATAATAATCGTGTTACAAAGATTATTATTAACTAAAACTATCACATAATAATCGTGTTACAAAGATGATTATTAACTAAAACTATAACATAATAATCTTGTTACAAAGATTATTATTAACTAAAACTATAATATAATAATCGTATTACAAAGACGATTATTAATTAAAACTATGACATAATAATCTTGTTACAAAGATTATTATTAACTAAAACTATCACATAATAATCGTGTTACAAAGATGATTATTAACTAAAGCTATAATATAGTCATCGTATTACAAAGACGATTATTAATTAAAACTATAATATAATAACCTGTTTGTTTATTTTTTTGAATTTCGCACAAAGCTGCACCAGAGCTATCTGCACTGGCCGTCCCTAATTTAGCAGTGTAAGACTAGAGGGAAGGCAGCTAGTCATCACCACCCACCACCAACTCTTGGGCTACTCTTTTACCAACGAATAGTGGGATTGACCGTCACATTATAATGCTCCCACGGCTGAAAGGGCAAGCATGTCTAGTGGGACGGGGATTCGAACCCGCGACCCTCAGATTAGCCCTAACCACATGGCCATGCCGGGACTATAAAATACTTGTTATAAAGATGACTAGTAACTAAATTTATAATATAATAATCATGTTACAAATATGATTATTAACTAAAACTATAATATAATAATCACTAGTTTACTTGGTTATTAAGTAAAGTGGTAAACGGAAGGATAAATCAAATGATTATAGATATATTGTACGTACAATAGTTGAGTTAAATGTAAAATTTAGAACAACTTTAGATCTAAAGATCTTTATGAGTCGTTAAGAGTCGGGAGGTATTTAGCTATGAGTAGACTTTATTTAATGTAGAAGTCGAGGTCTGACGATCCTGTGGTGATGATAAAAAAATCATTAAATGAAATATTGCGACCTGTGGTTTCAGAATGTGAAGAATGGATGAGTGGCTGGGTTTAAGTAGTGGATGGTTGGTTCTGTTAGATACTCCTAAATGTTCATAGACTATAGTTTTTAAATGATGTTTTATTTTGCCAATGTACGTGACCTTACAGTCACTACACTTGCCATTACACGAGCCATGAACGTAGAAGTTTAGCTACTCGATCTTTGTACTGAAATAAGTGTTTAATGCGGAGGCTAGGTCTGTATATTAGTCAGAGGCTAGGTCTATATATTATTCTGAGGCTAGGTCTGATATTAGTTTGAGGCTGGGTCTGTATATTAGTTTGAGGCTAGGTCTGTATATTAGTTTGAGACTGGGTCTGTATATTAGTTTGAGGCTAGGTTTGTATATTAGTCTGAGGCTAGGTCTGTATATCAGTTTGAGGCTGGGTCTGTATATTAGTTTGAGGCTAGGTCTGTATATTAGTCTGAGGCTAGTTCTGTATATTAGTTTGAGCTGAATTTGAGGGAAGAAGTCTTGTATTTGGGAAGAAAGTTGTTTTTTAATTTGTAAGGATTGTGAACCTATAAAACGAAGGGAGATAATGAAGGAAACTTGGGGACGGTGTGTACATTGGCTGGTGGTTGTAATTTGTTGTTTAAAAATTGCGTATAATCTTCGTTAGAAAATCAGCCTGATAACCATTATTTAACATGTGTTTATGTAGAAGGGTAATTTGTTTGTGTAAAATAGAATGGTTCGAACACAGATTAAATATTATGTTTAACAATGATGTGTCCATGACTGCTTTGCTAACTTTTGTCATTATTAGAAATCACCTATATCTCGATTGTTACATTCTAACGTTTGTCATAGCAGTGATCTTTTGTGTCAGGATAGTTATATTAAATTTTTTCTTTCAGAGTGATAATTTGTTTCAAGACTGCCACTTTAAAGTTTGTCTTCTTAATGATCATTTATGTCAAGATTGCTGCATTAAATTTTGTCTATATTAATGATCACTTGCGTCAGGATTCTATCACTAACATTTTTCTTTATTATTGATAACTTTTTCCAGGATTGCTACATTAAATTTAGTCGTGACTGATAATTTGTCCGACATGGCAAGGTGGTAAGGGTGCTTGACTCGCAATCTGCTCGCCTTTTGAGCAGTCGAGGTGTTATAATGTGACGGTCAACCCCTCTATTTATTGGTGAAAGAGTAGCCCAAGAGTTGGCGGTGTCTTTCACTCATAAATTATGGACGCCTAACGCAGGAAACCCTCCTGTAGCTTTTCGCGAAATTCAAAACAAACAAATGAATACATTAATTTTTGTCCTACATTAATTTTTAAATTGTTAGTGATTATTTGGGTCAGGATTGTTATTTTAACTTTTGTCTTTATCCGTGATTAATTGTAATAGGATTCCTACATTAAAGACTGTCTTATAATGATCACTTCTGAGGGATTGCTACATTTACTTTCGTCTTGTTAATGATTCTTTGTGTCAACTTCTCACATAAACGTTTGTCCTTATTAGAGATTATTTGTGCCACGATTGCAACATTAAAGTCTGTCTTATAATGATCACTTCTGAGGGATTGCTACATTTACTTTCGTCTTGTTAATGATTCTTTGTGTCAACTTCTCACATAAACGTTTGTCCTTATTAGAGATTATTTGTGCCACGATTGCTACATTAAATTTTCTCCTTATTTGTTATCGCTTTATCAGGATTGTTACATTAACTTTTTCTTTATTGGTGAAAATTTGTGCAAACATACTTACATTAACTTATGTTTCTTTTAGGGATTACTTTATCAGGAGTGTTACATTAACTTTTTTCTATTCGTGATAACTTATGTTGGGATTGTTATATTATCTCTTCTCCTTATTAGTGATCACTTGTGCCAGAATTGCTACGTTAACATTTCTTTTGTTAATCATAATTTTTGTCAGAATTCTCACATTAACGTCTGTATTATTGGTGATTATTTGTGTCAGGATTGTTAGGTTAGCTTTTGTCTTTATTAATAATCACTTGAGTCAGTAGCATAAGTGGTATTTAATATATAGTAAATATTAACCACAGCGACAGTTGTAAAGATGGTGTTTAAAACAGAGTAAATATTAACCACAGCGACAGTTGTAGAGACGGTAATTCAAACATAGTAAACATTAATCACAGCAACAGTTGTAGAGACGGTAATTCAAACATAGTAAACATTAACCACAGCGAAAGTTGTAGGAGTGGTATTTCAAACATAGTAAACATTAACCACAGCGAAAGTTGTAGAGGTTGTATTTCAAACACAGTAAACATTAACCACAGCGAAAGTTGTAGAGACGGTATTTCAAACATAGTAAACATTAACCACAGTGACAGTTGTAAAGGTGGCGTTTAAAACAGAGTAAACATTAACCACAGCGACAGTTGTAGAGGTGGTATTTAATATATAGTAAACATTAATCACAACAACAGTTGTAGAGACGGTAATTCAAACATAGTAAACATTAACCACAGCGAAAGTTGTAGGAGTGGTAATTCAAACATAGTAAACATTAACCACAGCGAAAGTTGTAGAGGTTGTATTTCAAACACAGTAAACATTAACCACAGCGACAGTTGTAGAGGTTGTATTTCAAACACAGTAAACATTAACCACAGCGACAGTTGTAGGAGTGGTATTAATATATAGTAAACATTAACCACAGTGACAGTTGTAAAGGTGGTGTTTAAAACAGAGTAAACATTAACCACAGTGATAGTTGTAAAGGTGGCGTTTAAAACAGAGTAAACATTAACCGCAGCGACAGTTATAGAGGTGGTATTTAATATATAGTAAACAGCAGCAACAGTTATAGAGGTGGTATTTAATATATAGTAAACATTAACCACAGCGACAGTTGTAGAGGTGGTATTTAATATATAGTAAACAGCAGCGACAGTTATAGAGGTGGTGTTTAATATATAGTAAACAGCAGCGACAGTTATAGAGGTGGTGTTTAATATATAGTAAACATTAACCCCACTTACAGTTTTATAAGTGTTATTTAATATATAGTAAACATTAACCACAGCGACAGTTGTAGAGGTGGTATTCAAACATAGTAAACATTAACCACAGCGAAAGTTGTAGGGGTGGTATTTAATATATAGTAAACATTAACCACAGCGACAGTTGTAGAAGTGGTATTTAATATATAGTAAACATTAACCGCAGCGACAGTTATAGAGGTGTTATTTAATATATTTGTTTGTTTGTTTGTTTGTTTTGAATTTCGCGCAAAGCTACACGAGGGCTATCTGCGCTAGCCGTCCCTAATTTACTAGTGTAAGACTAGAGGGAAGGCAGCTAGTCATCACCACCCACCACCAACTCTTGGGCTACTCTTTTACCAACGAATAGTGGGATTGACCGTCACATTATAACGCCCCCACGGCTGAAAGGGCGAGCATGTTTGGTGTGACGGGGATTCGAACCCGCGACCCTCAGATTGCGAGTCGAGTGCCTTAACCACCTGGCCATGCCGGGCTATTTAATATATAGTAAACATTAACCCCAGCGACAGTTGTAGAGGTGATATTATATATAGTAACATTAACCACAGCGACAGTTTTATAAGTGTTATTTAATATATAGTAAACATTAACCCCAGCGACAGTTTTATAAGTGTTATTTAATATATAATAAACATTAACCACAGCGACAGTTGTAGAGGTGGTATTTAAAAATAGTAAACATTAACCACAGCGAAAGTTGTAGAGCTGGTATTTAATATACAGTAAACATTAGCCACAGCGACAGTTGTAAGAGTTATATTTGTGGTATAGTAAACATGAGTCACTGCGACAGTTGTAAAGGTGGTATTTAATATATCGTAAATATTAAACACAGCGACAGGTGTAGAGGTGGTAGTTATGGTATAGTAAACATGAGCCCCAGTGATTATGTGTTGATGTAGGGTGATTTTCGTGCCATACTATTAGGATTTGATATAACAAAGCTGAACAAAAACAAACAAAATAGATGCCATCATTTGAGAGATATGATTTCCACCTTTCGACTTCCTTGAAACGCTTAACTTGCCATGTGACGTCAGAGAGATAGATGCAATACTACTGGCTGGAAAATGGAAAGGCATTCCTACCGATCACTCAAATGTGTCAATGAAAATGTGGATAAAACTCGTTACAGGCCATTTTTTATGGCTAAATGAGTTTCTTTGAGACAAATTCATTCAGTTAGATTCATGTTGAATTCGAGGTATATTAGTGTCTTATCGTATATAACTAGTAATATATATATACCTCCAATGGAACTGTTAACTAATTATATTTAATGAATTAATTCAGGTATAAAATGTCCACCAACTACAGCCTTTTTCTCTCATTTGATTTTTAGAAGAATACTCTTATCAGGTCTTGCAGACCTGGCATGGTAGATTGGTTGTGGCGCTCAACTCATAACTCTCGGGTCCCAGGCTCAAACCCTGTCATCGAATATGCTCACCCTACCAGGTGTTATAATGTGCCAGTCAGTAACAATCTTCGTCAGTAAAGAGTAGCTCAAACGTTGTCGGTTGGCGGTGCTTGACTAACTGCCTTTCCTTTAGTCTATCACTCCTCATAAATTAAGTTCAGCTAATGCGTTTAGCTCTCAAGTATCTCGCGTTTAGCCCTCGAGTATCTTTGCGCGATATTCAACAAAAAAAAAGCAAAATAATTCTCTAATTTTTGTTTTTGGAGGAGCTGTTTCTTTATAAGTTATTTTGAAACTTAATTTATTCCATATCCTGTAAAGTTCTTCAAGGAAAATTTGTGACCCTAAACAGCATGGAAAGATTCAGTAATATATAACTCGATTTACTATTCTTTGTTGTGGTAGCAGAAAACTTGATTTATACTTGTGGTTAGTAAGCACGAACTAATTCCCAGAGCTCGTGATCTCCTATTATTTTTCTTTAATGGGTGGAATATGAACTACATTTACATAAGAACGAAAGCTTTCGTTTTTTGCTGTGTATCTCTGGAACTAAGCTCATCTATCGTCCGTTATTGTGGCTAAATTACGAGTCTTTTTACGACTTTGGTGTAACAATTGAAAACCTACTAAAACTCAGTTTGCTTGAGACGAAAATGTTATAATGGTTCTCATGAACTTAACATTTGCTTAGATGAGATCTTATATTTTGACAGCTCTTTTATTAGGGACTAACATATTAATAATCCTTATAAAAACATTATTCATGTGATATGAATGAAGACGATGTTCAAGATTCCTCTAAAAGTTAAAATCAAAGAACAACAACACATGCACATAATGTAATATATTTGCCACGAGGCCATTCACCAAAGTGACGAAAGAAAATAAAAGTAATTCAGATTAATGATGTTTTTATTATTGTGTTTATATGTTTTACCGTTAAGTGATTTAATTTTATCTTATCTTTAAAATAAGCTTTAGTTGAGTTAGATTGAGAAAATGGAATATAGAAAAAAATGACCGATGGCCTGAGAAATGTTACTATAAAATAATCTAAATCTGAGAAATGTTACCATAGAATAATCTAAGTCTGAGAAATGTTACCATAGAATAATCTAAGTCTGAAAAATGTTACTGTAGAATAATCTAAGTCTGAGAAATGTTACTATAGAATAAACTAAGTCGTAGCTTTAAGGTAAAATTCAGATATGATCGTACTATAGTAACGAGTTTCATTTTGGTTCATGGCTTACAAAAAGAAGGAATATATATGTGTGTGTTTTATTTTGGTTCATTGCTCACCAAAACAAGAAATGCATGTATGTGTTTTACTTTGGTTCATGGCTCATTGAAACAAGGAATACTTATATATGTGTTTTACTTTGGTTCATGTCTCACCAAAACAAGGAATACTTATATATGTGTTTTATTTTGGTTCATGGCTCACCAAAATAGGAAATACATGTATGTGTTTTACTTTGGTTTATGGCTCATTAAAACAAGGAATACATATATATGTGTTTTATTGTGGTTCATGGCTCACCAAAACAGGAAATACATGTATATATATGTGTTTTACTTTGGTTCATGGCTCACCTAAACAAGGAATACACATTGATGTATTTTACTTTTGTTCATGCTTCACCAAAACAGGAAATACATGTATATGTTCTTTATTTTGGTTCATGGCTCACTAAAACAAGGAATACATATATATGTTTTACTTTGGTTCATGGCTCACCAATACCACAAGCACAATAGCATACATGCATGTATCTTTCATTACGATATCCGAGGACATCTATTGCTCTATGTTGGTCGTCAGTTGTAACTTTAGTATCTGAGACGACGTTGACTGGATATGGCTTTTAGTTTGTAGCATAGGTTTGCATAGAAAACTTCTTATGATGTTTCATAAGTCTAAATATTTCACTGTTCTTTGGAAAGGTTAAAGAGATGTCAGACTCCCCTTCAGTATTGTAAGAAAATCATCTTTGGAAAGGATAAAGAGGTGTCAGACCCCACTTCAGTATTGTAAGAAAATCGTCTTTGGAAATGGTAAGGAGGTGTCAGACCCCACTTCAGTATTGTAAGAAAACCGTTTTTGGAAAGGGTAAAGTGGTGTCAGACCACACTTCAGTATTGTAAGAAAACCATATTAATTAGCAAAATGTCAGAACTGTAATCACATGCGTAAGTAAAAGTAATAAGAAAAATTTTAAAAAAAGGTAAAATATATGTCAAATTTCCTCATATCGCAAATTCATGGGGGTATGTATAGGATTAACATGGAGTATTATGATTTTTAAAAAAGGTATCAAATAAACATTACTTTCATCTTTACGCTAAACGTTAGGTTGAATAAATAATAAAAAATCTTCAAAAATCAGTGAAAAGACTTCCTTTACACATAACGAAAATATGTAGGGTACTGGGGGAGGATTAGAAGATGTTCAATATTTTGGAAAACAAATATTACTTCTTTATTTTGATCTAGTGTATATTCAGGGTTGTAGAATATTGTGAAGAGAGTGAAATATCACGCAAAATTAATAATAAAATATTGTACTTCATAAATTTATTAATTATTACTTTACCACAGAAAACAAAGAAATTATTAAAATAAGAAACATGTTTAAAATAATTAATAAAATAACAATATTTTTTTACCTTGTCATTATATTTTGTGTGTTGAGCACCACATGAAGGGAGTAAGATAATAGAAACTTACAGAACCACACAGGCCCGACATGGCCAGGTGGCTAGGGCGCTCGAATCGCAATCTGAGGGTCGATGGTTCGAATCCCCGTCCCATCAAACATGCTCGCCCTTTCAGCCGTGAGGGCGATATAATGTGACGTTTAATCCTACTATTCGTTGGTAAAAGAGTAGCCCAAGAGTTGGCAGTGGGTGGTGATGACTAGCTGCCTTCCCTCTAGTCTTACACTGCTAAATTAGGGACGGCTAGCGCAGATAGCTCTAGTGTAGCTTTGCGCGAAATTTAAAACAAACAAATACAGAAAGAGATTGTTGCATGTCATGTTTGTAGTTAATATTACCTGAAACAAATGTTATAACGTTTGCTAGTTCTAATAACTTGCAACTACCAGCGACCCCTCAAAGACAATAGCGGTAGTTTTCATGCCCTTCACTTGAATTTTCCTTACTCTATCATTTTCGTGCACGCCATTTAAGCTACGCTTTTTTGCCGGTATTATGTGTTAGATTGATAAATCCTGGTGTATTTGAAAATATTTTCCGCAGTCAGACAAACATACTCACGTGCAATTAACTTTATTTAATATAACTACACGTATTTAACTTTGTTTAATAAAACTAAACGTATGTAACTTTGTTTAATAACGCTACACGTATGTAACTTTATTTAATAAAACTATATACATAGAGAAAATACTACAGCAAAGTGATGGTACATATAATAGTGTAAAGTGTATGAGAGTTCAATATAAAACACGGTTTTACGAATTGAAACAAAGAAACTCACAAAAACGAAGAATAAAACCCGTAGTAAAGAAAAAAGTAGTTAAAAATGTTTATAGTAGTCTATGAAATGAACCGAAGCTACATTATTGTAAATGTTAAGTTGTAATGAAAGAAATTTTAGCTGAATATGCAAAAACATCTGAATGCGTGTTCAAAAAGTGATAAGAATATAGATTGGAATGAACTGCGCGTGCGTATTTTACAACTAAATGAATCTAGAAGGCCAATAGAAGTTGTATTTAATGTAATTTTCATAGATATGCCAGGATTCATGTGATTGAAGTATAATTGGCATAAAAAATTATCTCGGCCAGAAAAAATGAACATCAAATTCTAGCGTTGTAAGCCCTCACTAATACCACCAGCATACTTTTTTATGAAAAAGAAAAGGTTGTAATAGAAATACTATGAATGAAAGATAACAAAGTGGTTTGATTTGAATTATTTCTTAATCTTAATTAATCGTTTGCGTTTTCATCTTATTTGTCTGTGCTAAGTCTATAATATACAGTAGAAAATAAACTTAATGAAGTAGGACAAGGTAGAGTTGCCAGGAGATATGAAGAGTATTATAGATTTAGTTAACAAGGTATAGTTGCCGGGAGATATGTAGATGTAGTTAACAATGTAGAGTTGCCAGGAGATATGAAGAGTATTATAGATGTAGTTAACTAGGTATAGTTGCCAGGAGATATGTAAATGTAGTTAACAAGGTAGAGTTGCCAGGAGATATGAAGAGTATTATAGATGTAGTTAAAAAGGTAGAGTTGCCGTGAGATATGAAGAGTATTATAGATGTAGTTAACAAGGTAT
>NW_013666590.1:172554-175844 GCF_000517525.1 Limulus polyphemus | reverse complement strand
TGAGATATGAAGAGTATTATAGATGTAGTTAACAAGGTATAGTTGCCGTGAGATATGAAGAGTATTATAGATGTAGTTAACAAGGTAGAGTTGCCAGAAGATATGAAGAGTATTATAGATGTAGTTAAAAAGGTAGAGTTGCCAGGAGATATGAAGAGTATTATAGATGTAGTTAACAAGGTAGAGTTGCCAGGAGATATGTAGATGTAGTTAACAATGTAGAGTTGCCAGGAGATATGAAGAGTATTATAGATGTAGTTAACAAGGTATAGTTGCCGTGAGATATGTAGATGTAGTTAACAATATAGAGTTGCCAGGAGATATGAAGAGTATTATACATGTAGTTAACAAGGTAGAGTTGCCAGGAAATATGAAGAGTATTATAAATGTAGTTAACAAAGTAGAGTTGCCAGGAAATATGAAGAGTATTATAGATGTAGTTAAAAAGGTAGAGTTGCCAGATATATGAAGAGTATTGTAGATGTAGTTAAGAGGAGTGTTGAAGGTACTAAATTAACATAACCTACTTTAATAACAATACATTAAATCCCGTCTTCACCATTTATAGATGAATACAGAAATCTAATTTTCATGCTTCGTCAACATAGAATATAAACTTTCTTCAATACTTATTGTTGATGTAATGATGTTGAAACCGCTAATTAGTAATGTACGTTAAATTACTTCATTTAAACGTATCGATGATAATTCCATAGTACAAGTAAAATATTCTTTAAAACTCTTTGGTTACCACAGAAGAATTGCATTAAATCACGACCTAAAAGACATGCGTAGGAAAGTAAGGTTGTTAGGCTTATGAAATCAATAAAATATTTCCATCGTCAGAACACATAATTATTCTTGATATACGCAAATAAAGAAGAATACCAAAAGCGACATGTTGTGAACGTACAAAATAAGAGTTCCTGTACTTAAGTTATTGGGAGGAAGAGGCCACTTAACTAAATTAAGTTGTATTACGTTATGACCGTTTCTAAGCAGGCTGAAAAATATAACTTCATTCAATACAGTAAGAATACCAAACAAGTGTTAAATTCAAGTATTGAGTCATACACAACCTGATATTACGTTCATAATCTAAGCCTAAGATTAATAAAATCTGCTATATTCTTAATACAAATTGCACAATAGTCTATTGGTTCTCTCTTCACCGCAAGAAACGAAGCCGGGATTGTAGAGTTTTAAGTCTGTAAACATACCAGTATCTGGCTTTGGGGCATATTATAGGTGTGAAATTATATATTGTTACCTATCTGCTTGTTTGATAATTTCCGGTAAAAATTATTTCCGAGAAATTTCAGCGATACAAGTCCCTTCTTCATTAAAACTAGTTTATTCTTTCTCGATACAAACTTTGTAATACACTTAACAACTTTTATAACACGCAATAAATCACAGTGACTCACACACTTTACTTACAGTGCCTGCTGTTCGCTTGCTTTAATTAGCTATCTATCTCTTCAATCTATCTGCCTCTGCAATTGCGCTGGTTTTTCTCGCCAGACTTATATATTAAAAAAAGATGGCGCCTCGAACAAACTAGAGTTGCCAGTAAAATTCATGATCCTTCTAGAAACTCCAGCGCGCATGCTCCCAGCATCGCGTGACTTCCGCTGTCATAACAATATGTTGTGTCCTCATGCAAACAGAACTAGATTACACAAAATATTTATAAAATTTGTAATCCACAGTTTTTCAATCCATTTCGTAGTAGCATTTGAAGCTTTTCATGAAAATACATAAATATATATATAAATAATTTAAAATGTGTCTCTATTGTGTACTGAATATAACAATAAACGTGCTAAAGCATCTTTTTGATATATTTGTTTCTGAACCTTGAAAAAATGGAGATATTGTTGAAATTGTGTATTTCAGAACATTATCTCTAAAATACATTATAAGCAGAAAAAATATAATCTAACTCAAAATCACATTTGATGAAATATTCTGTTGTGTATAATCTGAATATAATCACATTTGATGAAAATGTTATACGATGTATAATCTAAATATAATCTGATATTTTATGAAAATGTTCTGTTGTGTATAATTTAAATACCATCTAATATTTGATGAAAATGTTCTGTTTGGTATAATCTAAATATAATCTAGCATATAATCACAATTGATGAAAATGTTCTATTGTGTATAATCGAAATATAATCTGACATACAATCTAACATTTGATGAAAATGTTCTACTGTGTATAACATAAATATAATCTAAATATAATATAACATTTGATGAAAATGTCTATTATGTATAATCTAAAAATAATCTAACATATAATAACATTTGATGAAAATGTTCTATTGTGTATAATCTAAAAATAATCTAACATATAATTACAATTGATGAAAATGTTCTATTATGTATAATCGAAATATAATCTGACATATAATTTAACATTTGATGAAAATGTTATATTGTGTATAACCTCAATAAAGTCTAACATTTGACGAAAATGTTCTATTGTGTATAATCTAAATAAAATCTAACATTTGATGAAAATTTTCTATTGTGTATAATATAAATATAATCTAAAATCTGATGAAAATGTTATATTGTATATAATCTAAATATAGCTAACATTTGATGAAAATGTTGTATTGTGCATAATATGAATATAATCTAACATTTGATGAAAATGTTCTGTTTTGTATAATATAAATATAATCTAACATTTGATGAAAATGTTCTGTTTTGTATAATATAAATATAATCTAACATTTGATGAAAATGTCATACTGTGTATAATCGAAATATAGTCTAATATTTGAAAAAATGTTCTGTTTTTTATAATCTAAATATAATCTAGCATAAAATTACATTTGATGAAAATGTTCTGTTTTGTATAATATAAATATAATCTAACATTTGATGAAAATGTTCTATTTTGTATAATATAAATATAATCTAACATTTCACGAATATATTCTATTGTGTATAATCTAACATTTGATGAAAATGTTCTATTTTGAATAAGTCAAAAATAATCTAACATATATTCACATTTGATGAAAATGTTCTATTGTGTATAATATAAGTAAAATTTAACATATAATCACATTTGATGAAAATGTTCTATTGAGTTTAATATAAATATAATCTAACATATAATCACAATTGATGAAAATGTTCTATTGTGTATAATCGAAATATAATCTGACATATAATCTAACATTTGATGAAAATGTTCTATTGTGTATAATCTAAATAAAATCTAACATTTGATGAAAATGTTCTATTGTGTATAATCTAAATAA
>NW_013666590.1:163791-172294 GCF_000517525.1 Limulus polyphemus | reverse complement strand
ATAATCTGACATTTAATGAAAATTTTGTATTGTGTATGATCCAAAAATAATCGAACATATAATCTCATTTGATGAAAATGTTCTATTGTGTATAATCTAAAAATTATATAACATTTGACCAAAATGTTCTACTGTGTATAATCTAAGTATGATCTAACATGTATAATCTTACATTTGATGAAAATGTTCTTTCATGTACAATCTAAAGATAATCTAACATTTGATGAAAATGTTCTATTGTGTATAATATAAAAATTATATGACATTTGACCAAAATGTTCTACTGTGTATAATCTAAGTATGATCTAACATATATAATCTTACATTTGATGAAAATGTTCTTTCATGTATAATCTAAAGATAATCTAACATTTGATGAAAATTTTCTATTGTGTATAATCTAAGTATAATCTAACATATAATCTAACATTTGTTGAAAATGTTCTGTTTTGTATAATCTAAATGTAATCTAACATTTGATGAAAATGTTCTTTTTTGTACAATCTAAATATAATCTAACATATAACCGGATTGGATGAAAATGTTCTATTGTGTATAATCTAAGTATAATCTAACATATAATCTAACATTTGTTGAAAATGTTCTGTTTTGTATAATCTAAATGTAATCTAACATTTGATGAAAATGTTCTTTTTTGTACAATCTAATTATAATCGAACATATAATCAAATTTGATGAAAATGCTCTCTTTTGTATAATCTAAAAATAATATAACATTTGACCGAAATGTTCTATTGTGTATAATCTAAGTATAACGTAACATATATAATCTTTCATTTGATGAAAATGTTCTTTCATGTATAATCTAAATATAATCTAACATTTGATGAAAATGTTCTATTGTGTATAATCTAAGTATAATCTAACATATAATCTAACATTTGATGAAAATGTTCTATTGTGTATAATCTAAGTATAATCTAACATATAATATAACATTTGTTGAAAATGTTCTGTTTGTATAATCTAAATATAATCTAACATTTGATGAAAATGTTCTTTTTTGTACAATCTAAATATAATCTAACATATAACCGGATTTGATGAAAATGTTCTATTGTGTATAATTTAAATATAATATAACATTTGATGAAAATGTTATATTGTGTATAATATAAATATTATCTAAAATTTGATGAAAATGCTCTATTGTGTACAATCTAAATATCATCTAACATTTGATAAAAATGTTCTATTGTGTATAATCTAAATATAATCTAATATTTGACGAAAATTTTTATTGTGTATATTCTAAATGTAATCTAAATATGATATAACTTTTGATGAAAATTTTTTATTGTGTATGATCTAATTATAATCGAACATATAATCAAATTTGACCAAAATGTTCTATTGTGTATAATCTAAGTATAATGTAACATATATTATCTTTCATTTGATGAAAATGTTCTTTCATGTATAATCTAAATATAATCTAACATTTGATGAAAATGTTGTATTGTGTATAATCTAAGTATAATCTAACATATAATCTAACATTTGATGAAAATGTTCTGTTGTGTATAATCTAAGTATAATCTAACATATAATCTAACATTTGATGAAAGTGTTCTATTGTGTGTATAATCTAATATTTGATGAAAATGTTCTATTTTGTATAATCTAAATATAATATAATATTTGACAAAAATGTTCTATTATGTATATTCTAAATATAATCTAACATTTGATGAAAATGTTATATTATGTATAATCTAAATATAATCTAACATTTGATGAGAATGTTCTGTTTTGTATAAAAAATATAATCTAACATAAAATAACATTTGATGAAAATGTTCTATTGTGTATAATTTAAATATAATCTAACATTTGATGAAAATTTTCTATTGTGCATAACTTAACTATCATATAACATTTGATGAAAATGTTCTATTGTGTATCATTTAAATATAATATAACATTGATGAAAATATTCTATTGTGTATTATCTAAATAAAATGTAACATATAATCACATTTGATGAAAATGTCTTATTATGTATAATCTTAATATAAAATAACATTTGATGAAAATTTTTATTATGTATGATCTAAATATAATCTAAAATATAATCACATTTGATGAAAATATTCTATTGTGTATAATTTAAATATCATCTAAGATTTGATGAAAATGTTCTGTTTTGTATAATCTAAATATAATCTAATATTTGATGAAAATGTTCTGTTTTGTATAATCTAAATATAATCTAAAATATAATCCCATTTCATGAAAATGTTCTATTGTGTATAAGTTAAATATCATCTAACATTTGAAGAAAATGTTCCACCAAACATTCTCGCCCTTTCAGCCGTGGGGGCGTTATAATGTGACGGTCAATTCCACTTTTCGTTGGTAAAAGAGTAGCCCAAGAGTTGGCGGTGGGTGGTGATGACTAGCTGCCTTCCCTCTAGTCTTACACTGCTAAATTAGGGATGGCTAGCGCAAATAGCCCTAGTGTAGCTTTGCGCGACATTCAAAACAGAGAAACAATGAAAATGTTATATTGTGTATAATATAAATATTATCTAACATTTGATGAAAATGTTCTATTGTGTATATTCTAAATATAATCTAAATATGATATAACTTTTAATGAAAATTTTCTATTGTGTATGATCTAATTATAATCAAACATATAATCACATTTGATGAAAATGTTCTATTGTGTATAATCTAAAAATAATATAACATTTGACCGAAAAGTTCTATTGTGTATAATCTAACATATATAATCTTACATTTGCTGAAAATGTTCTTTCATGTATAATCTAAATATAATCTAACATTTGATGAAGATGTTCTATTGTGTATAATCTAACATATAATCTAACATTTGATGAAAATATTTTTTCATGTATAATCTAAATATAATCTAACATTTGATGAAAATGTTTTATAGTGTGTATAATCTAACATTTGATGAAAATTCTCTATTATGTATAATCTAAATATAATCTAACATTTGATGAAAATTCTCTATTATGTATAATCTAAATATAATCTAACATTTGTTTAAAATGTTCAGTTCAAATGATGATCGTTGAGATACGTTTTTAACGCAAATGAGTTGAACATTGTATATATGTTTTGGAAGCCTGATTAATGCCTAAACAACGCACACGTTCTTTGAATTGTGCAAACTAGATACATATTTTGAATGATACATATCAATTAAGTAATCCCTTGTGTGGTCTCTCTGTCTCTATACATACGTATATATATTTGCTCGTTATATTTCATGATTGTTGAACAATTATTTAAACAACATAGTTCTCTTCTGAGAATAATTTGAGAAACAAATTTTACAAAGCTAGTAAGCTTTAATACGTTGATGTAGGCCTAAGATTGAAGCTATAGTGGTTAAAAATCGTTATATATGAAGGTTCGTTTTAGAATGAGTAAATTTACTAACTTTAAAAATTTATTTGAAAAGAATCATTACAGTAATGTTGAATACCGTACGCGCATTGTGATCGCTGTGCACAAAGTACTTGTTTTGATAGCCCAGTTGTGGTGAACTATACATAATTTAAAGAAGTAGATATTACTTGCATATTGTGTATAAGCTACACTGTTTACTTATTAACCATATAAACGTTACCGATTGTGTCAATGCTAGTGATGTGATTTTTGTGAACTATGTATATATATTTTGATTTTCAATACAAGATATACGTTTGATAGACCGATTGATAAAGTCTAAGAGATTGAGTCCGTTATTTTAAAAGATAATAGAGGCTTACCAGATTGAGTCCGTTATATCAAAAGATAATGGAGGCTTACCAGATTGAGCTCATTATGTTCAAAAGATAATGAAGCCTTACCAGATTGAGTCCGTTATGTTCAAAAGATAATGGTTTCTTATCATATTGAGTCCGTTATGTCAAAAGATAATGGAGCCTTACCATATTGAGTCCGTTATATCAAAAGATAATGGAGCCTTACCATATTGAGTCCGTTATATCTAAAGATAATGGAGCCTTACCAGAATGAGTCCGTTATGTTCAAATGGTAATGGAGCCTTACCAGATTGAGTCCGTTATGTTCAAAAGATAATGGAGCCTTACCAGATTGAGTCCGTTATATCAAAAGATAATGGCGCCTTACCAGATTGAGTTTGTTACGTTCAAAAGATAATGGAGCCTTACCAGTTGAGTCCGTTATGTTCAAAAGAGAATGGATCCTTCCTATATTGAGTCCGTTATGTCAACAGATAATGGAGCCTTACCAGATTGAGTCCGTTATATCTAAAGATAATGGAGCCTTACTAGAATGAGTCCGTTATGTTCAAATGGTAATGGAGCCTTACCAGATTGAGTCCGTTATGTTCAAAAGATAATGGAGCCTTACCAGATTGAGTCCGTTATATCAAAAGATAATGGAGCCTTACCAGATTGAGTTTGTTACGTTCAAAAGATAATGGAGCCTTACCAGTTGAGTCCGTTATGTTCAAAAGAGAATGGATCCTTCCTATATTGAGTCCGTTATGTCAACAGGTAATGGAACCTTACCAGATTGAGTCCGTTATATCAAAAGGTAATGGAGCCTTACCAGATTGAGTGCGTTATTTCAAAAGATACTACCACGTCGTTATAGTCCATGTCGCCACATTTGGTCATGCTACATCTGCTGATGTACACAATGTATTTATTGACATCCCAGTGTACAATTTTGATTAATCGACAATAAGTAAATATTTCAATGAATAAACACTATATATACTTAGTTTGAGTGATGCAAATTAAATGAATATTTTGATGAGTTAATTGATTTCCATAATATTTTGTAAAACTATTCAATATTACTTTCAGCGTTTGTTTACTGTCAACACATTAATATGTTCTTTATTTTACACAAAGTTTGAATGACGTCCAGTATGTATATATATTTTGATTTGTTTGTCTTAGACCAAAGCCAAATTGGACTATCTACTCTGTTCACGGCGAGGAATCGAACCCAGATCTTGACGTTGTAAGCCCCCAATTCACCGTTCTCCCAACAGAAGATATTTATTGATATCCTTATTAACGTACACTCTGTGCATACTTTGATGTTTATTGAAATGTTTAGGACGAGTTTTGTCTTTTATTTGACCAGAATCACAGTTAGTTTACATTTAATGTTTCTGTTAAGCCAGATCTTTACAGAATCACAGTTATTTTACATATAATGGTTTCTGTTGAAGCCAGATCTTTACAGAATCACAGTTATTTTACATTTAATGTTTCTGTTGAAGCCGTATCTTTACCAAATCACAGATATTTTACATTTAATGTTTTCTGTTGAACCCAGATTTTTACAGAATCACAGATATTTTACATTTAATGTTTTCTGTTGAAGCCAGATCTTTACAGAATCACAGTTATTTCACATATAATGTTTTCTGTTGAAGTCAGATCTTTACAGAATAACAGTTATTTTACATTTAATGTTTCTGTTGAAGCCAGATCTTTACAGAACCACAGACATTTTATATTTAATGTTTTCTGTTGAAGCCAGATCTTTACAGAACCACAGACATTTTATATTTAATGTTTTCTGTTGAAGCCAGATCTTTACACAATCACAGTTATTTTACATAAAATGTTTTTGTTGAAGCCGGATCTTTACAAAATCACAATTATTTTACATTTAATGTTTTCTGTTGAGATAATTTTTTTCTAGTAAAATAGTGCAATGAATGTATAATTCGAAAAAATGCCAAAGGAAAAAAAATATACGTATATGGAATAGAATTATACGTATATGGCTTAGATTACAACTATGCAAAGTGTCAGTGTTTGGCAGTTAAATCGTTGTTTTCTTAAAGATATACATTAACATTGAAATTAGAAAAACTTTCATTATTACTGTTGTTTTTATACTAGACGATTTATTTGATCAATATATAATTTGATATAACGAACTTCAGTGATAGAATCATGCGTGGCCTTAGTCAGGGAATACACAATGCTTCTTGAACAAAGAAAGTCAGAAATAGATTAGAAGGAAGCAGCACTCATAGCCAGATCTTGGTGTACTATTGTCAGATGGATTAATGCCTAGTGCTAGATGAAGAAATATTGTTATTTAACAATGAAAAGTGAGAAAAACTTAACAATATTAGGACGTATCATTCACATAATATGTATATCGGTGCTTTCTGGCAATGATAAATTCTACAAGCCTCATAATTTATTTTATATGTCATATTGAACATAAATAAGTACACACCTTATGATAACCATCATATATGAATTTAAATTTTCATATATGATGTTATAAACAATAACTTATGTAAGTTTTATTTCTTATGCAATCAATCGAATTATTCAGCTACATTGTTTGTTCATTGATAACATTATTGATGATAAAAGCATTATTTATGTGGCAATTGAAGATGAGAAAAAACTCAAAGCTTTAACAAATATTAATAGAACTGATAACATATTGGACTGACTTTAGTTCAGGAGACAATGGGTGTTATTCAACTTTAGAATCAGAAGACCCAGCCATAGAACTGATAACATATTAGAGTAATTTTTGAAAATAGCAGTGACAGTAATATATAGAAGTAGAATATTTGTGAAAATAGCAGTAACAGAAATATATAAAAGTAGAATACTTGTATATTTTTGAAAATAGCAGTTACAGAAATATATAAAAGTAAAATATTTTTGTATTTTTGAAAATATCAATGACAGTAATATATAAAAGTAAAAATTTTTTATATTTTTGAAAATAGCAGTGACAGTAACATATAAAAATAGAATATTTTTGTATTTTTGAAATTAGGAATGACAGTAATATATAAAAGTAGCGTGTGATATAAAAGATTGTTAAGTTTAAAGTGACTGTAGAGATTCTGTGTATTACAAAAAGTTGTATCGAGAAAGAATAAACTAGTTTTAATCAAAACTTGTATCGTTGAAGTTCCTCGGAAAGAAATTATACCGGAAATTAACAAACAAGCAGATACGTAACAAATTGGCGTCAGAAGTGGAATGGAAAAGAAAAAAAAATGAAAACGAGAAGTGGCAAATCAAGCTACGACTTCGCAGATTTGATGGCAGCAATACAAGAACAGCAAAAGAAACAAGAAGAACGAGAAAATAAACAAGAAAAGAGATTACAGTAATGATTGGAGGAGAAAGAAAAGAAACAAAGAGAGAGGCTACAGCAGTGGTTGGAGGAGAAAGAAAATAAGCAAGAAGAGAGATTACAGCAGTTATTGGAGGAAAAAGAAAAGAAAGAAGAAGAGAGACAACAGCAGTGGCAAGAAAATCTGCAACAGTGGCAGCTTGAACAGCAACATAAACAAGAGAGATTACAGCAGTTGTTGGAGGATAAAGAAAAGAAACAAGAAGAACGAGAAAAGAAACAAGAAAAGAGATTACAGCAGTTGTTAGAGGAAAATGTAAGAAAATAAGAAGGACGAGAAAATGAACAAGAGAGACTGCGGCAGTGGTTGGAGGAGAAAAAAATAAACAAAAAGAAAGTCTCCAACAGTTGAGAGAAAGCCAGAGTACATAAATGGAAAAGATTAGTAAACTTCAAAGTGAATTAAATAGATTAAAGGACAATTTACTGTCGTTTACAAAGGGATGATATATTAACCATGGACCTAATTAGCCGTAGACAACAGGCTAAACCCCGCAGCTAAATCCTAATGCAGACATCTTCAGTCCTGCCAGATGTCACATTCCAAACACGAGTGTCAGCAATAGGGATGATCTACTACGAATGAAGCTACGGGAATTTGATGGGCAGAAATGAATAGATGGAGAGAGAAGCACTATAATAAACCTGGACACAAGAGAGCTGAATGCTGGAAACTTCAACACAGGGAAGATGTCACAGCAGGAAAGGCTGCTACACAGAAAGGTTGTTGAAACTGTGAAGAGCAAGGACATATGAGGAGTCAGTGTAAGAAGAATACCAACAATAAGTCAGCTTCGGGATACCAGTAGTGGTTGGTGCTGAGAGACGCCCACCAACCCCCATTCTGAAAGTCCCAACAGCTAGGTGTAAAATGCCAAGCACATATAATATCTACATGACAGGAAAGCTGGATGGCCAAAAGTGCAACTTTATCATAGATTCTGCATCTCAGCAAACCCTTGTAAGTATCAAGATGCTACATCAAAAAGGAGTACCAGAAGCCATACATAAGCTCTGTGGTGTAACAGGACACAATTCAAGGTTGTGGGGACCAGTGTGGGTAACTATAGAGTTCATGGGTATAAAGGACAGACACAAAGTATACGTAGCTGACATTAAAGACCCACGCATACTGGGGTTGGACTATTTACTACCGAGGAAGTGTGTAGTTAATTTTGATAAAATGACGTTTGGGAACAAAAAAGGCCAAATTCCGGTAAGTATTGCTGCATCGGTTGATTTGCATGTCACATCTCTTAAGTCAACTACAATACCCCTATGTCAGAGAAGATAATTTGGGGTAGAATAAAAGAACATCCCCAACGTAGCCCGATGA